>NC_069499.1:1509196076-1509411076 GCF_027579735.1 Bombina bombina | reverse complement strand
TTACAACCCACCACCCACATACCCCTAATCTAACCCAAACCCCCCTTAAATAAACCTAACACTAAGCCCCTGAAGATCTTCCTACCTTGTCTTCACCATGCCAGGTATCACCGATCGTTCCAGGCTCCGAAATCTTCATCCAAGCCCAAGCGGGGGCTAGACATCCATCATCCGGCTGAAGTCTTCTATCAAGCGACTGCTGAAGAAGTCCAGAAGAGGCTCCAAAGTCTTCATCCTATCCAGGAAGAAGAGTAGATCCGGACCGGCAACCATCTTCTTCCAAGCGGCATCTTCTATCTTCATCCGATGACGACCGGCTCCATCTTGAAGACCTCCAGCGCGGACCCATCTTCTTCTTCCGACGACTTCCCGACGAATGACGGTTCCTTTAAGGGACGTCATCCAAGATGGCGTCCCTCGAATTCCGATTGGCTGATAGGATTCTATCAGCCAATCGGAATTAAGGTAGGAAAATTTTGATTGGCTGATGGAATCAGCCAATCAGAATCAAGTTCAATCCGATTGGCTGATTCAATCAGCCAATCAGATTGAGCTCGCATTCTATTGGCTGATCGGAACAGTCAATAGAATGCGAGCTCAATCTGATTGGCTGATCGGATCAGCCAATCGGATTGAACTTGATTCTGATTACTAAAACAACATGAATCCTTTTAAATTCAAAAACTTGGCTCTTTAGAGTCCTCTGGATTAAATAGAGAGTTTGATCTCTCTGTGTTCCTATAAATAATTCCTATATATAAATAGTAGACATGTGCAATTCGGTTCAATTCGGCAAATTCGGCAAATTCGGCAAATTCTGAGATTCGGATCGAACCGAATCTCCGAATTAAAATAGTGCCGAATCTACCGAATAAATCCGAATAACTTCAGATTTATTCGGATTTATTCGGTAGATTCGGATGGCCATGGATTACACTAGTATTGTACAGTATATTAGGTTATATCACTCTGCTATGGGTTACACCTAATGTACAGTACATAATACTAAAACACACAAAATCAATCCTAGGATTGATAAATTGTACACCTAGATAGCACTCTTCCCCTAATCAAGGATGGCAAGATTGGGCAAAGACTGGATATCTTTTGGAGAGGGAGTGCTGGGGGGTGTTTAAAATATAACCTTTATTTGGTAATTTAAAACAAAAACAAAAACACACACACAATCCACATATATACAGTATTTAAAAACACAGGATTTGGTCGGATTTATTACAATCCAATATTCTATATATAGATAAAGTAGTTGTAGTATCCATTAGATGTATATTAATTTGTCTTAAGTCAGAGGTATCTGTAAGGATCAGTAATGATCTGATTCTCTTATAGAATTTGTGGTATTTATAGACCTTATACCACTGTAACAATGAATCTATTATTCCTTATCTTGTTGGTCAAAGTTACAATCGATATTGTCTTCTTAGGTGTTTTATGAATGAACACACAATTGTACAATTTTGTAGGAACTGATCTAAGGTTGTATATAGCAGAGTCTGGTTTGTATTCTATTGCATATATTAAAGTTTTTAATTATAACTGCAAATCTAGTATCACTGCTATTTTTAAAAAAAAATTATGTGCAGTGTTAGGTGTAGAATGAGTGGTGCTCTCAATTTGTAACTCTGCTTTTGGTAACAAACTAAATCTGCCACTATAGCAACTGCTATCTGAATATGCTGAAAATTTCGCCTGATATATTTCCAGACTGTTAGGCTGAGCTATTGCAACTGCTATCTGAATATGCTAACAATTTCGCCTGATATATTTCCAGACTGTTATGCTGAGCTATTAAGCACTTAAGAAAAAGTATATATATATAGTTAACACAAGATCTCATCAATTTTGCGATTGATTTTACTTTGTACAAAGTACATGTTAAAGTCTCTTAAAATGGTTGATTGGATCTTATATATTATAAGACTGCTTTCTGTGCTTGAAAGTATATATTATACAGCTTCATCTACTAGATGAAGGTCTAATTCGATTGCTGAAACTCTGCTTGATTTAAGTTAACTCTTTGTTTGAAACAAAGTATTGTGCCTTCCTTGTGATTTTACTGGTTAGCGTGGCAATGTGCTTAGGCAAAGTTCTTTAAAAGTTGCATTGTAATTTAGTTCATCTATATAAGTAATGTTTTATGGCAGACTGTTCTTAACTGATTATCACAAAGTACTGGTTATAACACTCTTATCATTTAGCACTGCGTGAATTTGCTTTACTAATAGCTTATGATAAGCAATAGATTGGCTGAGACGGATATTCTCAATGTCTATTAATATATGATCCAGTATTGCTGCTAAGTTTAGCGCTTTTTTCTATTAGGTTCTAATGTTCCATACATTGGCTATAATAAGTGTTCAATATGTGTATTTACATAAAATAGATGAAATGATATTATCAATATTTGTACCACCACTTTGAGTTAAATTGGATGTTTTGTATCTTTTATCACCACAGGATAGTTACAGCGGTAAAGTAGATTCGGTCTGACAATATTACAAATATAACAATTTTGGTAGCGTCTATATACTTTACTATACCGATTATCTTTAAGTTGTTCTAAATTATATAAGTACGGCTTGCAGCTTAGCGATTTTGTATTCATAAATCATTGGGTATTGGGATATTATATTTAAATCCCCCCATCCCGTACTAGTATACTTATGACAACACCTCACTGCAATTGCCGGTTACAAATGAAGTAAAGTAAACGTTACTGAATTAAACCCTGTTTCAGGGATTCTTAACTGTACTCTTAATATAACTACTTCTGTTTTTTAAGTTAAAGACCAAGTGTCCTGCTAATTAAAAATGTTAGGAGGCATTCACAACAAACATTTCCCTAATATGTTTCGCCACTAACGTTGCTTTTTCAAAGGGTACGGCGCGGCCAAAATTGTGTCTTTTTATTGGCTCGCACTCCTCCTCCTATTGGTTGTTATTTTGACAAATCCGGAGGTTCGTTGCAGGGAGCTAATCACTCGATGCAAAATAGTCTATACACATGTAAGATAGGATATGATTTAAAGGGACTGTTTTCTCATTCTTGATTTGTGTATACTTTGAAGTTATATGAATGAAAGTTATTGTGTGAGACAAGGGCAAAAGCAAAACTATTATTTTACTACTGTATTATGTTATTTATAAAATAAAATAAACATAAAGTTTGAACAAGGGATTTGTCTTTTTGATTAGTTATATGCTGTTTGTACTCACCGCATGATATTTGATACTGACAGATAGTACCCAAATGTAACTTGGATGCAAAGTATATGAAAAAGAAAAAGTTACTTAAAAGAAACTTATCAGAGGATCAAGGATATGAATCAAAATATGCTTTAAAGCTATAGTTTGTATTTGCCTAGTAATCAAGATGAAATGTATCATTATTCATAAAATAAAAGGTATAATGAATATTGATAAATACAGAAGTATCGTTTTGAACCATCAATGTAATGACAAGCTTATTTTAAATGCTCTATATATTTTGAAATGACCAATATCCAAATGCTGATTACTGTGACAGTAGTTGTTATAATTGAATATTAATTCAGAATTGATAATAGGCTAAGTGGATCTGATAGAAAGATACATAATACTAGTCTAATCCCACCTAACACTTACCGAAATTCCGAACCGAATCGAACCGAATCCAGACGAATTTATTCGCATCCGGAACAAATCCGAACCGAATTTATTCGAATCCGAACCAAATTGATTCAAATTTTTCTGAATTCGAATCGCTCCGAACCGAAATTCGAAAAAATCAGAATCGAACCGAATTTTATCGCCATGCACATGTCTAATAAATAGTTCCTTGTATTTAATATTTAAAATTTTAAATTATGAAGGTTTTATACTTTTATATATAGGTATATATATAGAGAGAGAATTGTTTTCTGCTTTCTGTAATCATGTAGGTTTTTTCTGTATCTCTTTTATTTTATTGTACTCTATCTTGTATATGATACTCTGATAACAAATATGTATACAAATCTGTCCATTCATGATAATATGTAATGAATTTGTTCTGGACATGATAGAGTTGAAGGGACACTGAACCCAAATTTTTTATTTTGTGTTTCAGATAGAGCATACAATTTTAAGCAACTTTCTAATTTACTCCCATTATCAATTTTTCTTCATTATCTTGCTATCTTTATTTGAAAAAGAAGGCATCTAAGCTTTTTGTTTTGGTTCGGTCCTCTGGACAGCACTTTTTTATTGGTGGATGAATCTATCCACCAATCAGCAAGAACAACCCCGGTTGTGCACCAAAAATGGTCCGGCATGTAAACTTACATTCTTACATTTCAAATAAAGATACCAAGAGAATGAAGAGAATTTGATAATAGGAGTAAATTAGAAAGTTGCTTAAAATTTTATGCTCTATCTGAATCACGAAAGAAAAAAATTGGGTTCAGTGTCCCTTTAACTATTTTACTTATGTGTATTCTACACCCCCTAGTGAGGATTGTGTATAAATTGATGATTTTGAACACTGTGAAATTAGCTTGAAAAAGGGACCTTTCCCGAAACGTCACTCTATTATTCCTTGTGTGTGTTTAAATGAACTCCATTTTGCTGCCACTTTTGGACTTTTTTACTGATTCAGGAGTGTTGTGGAGCTCCTGTGGCTTGTATTTAGTACCCTCAGTGCTGGACATTTGCTGTTGTTTGGAATATAAGAATGCATAACAATATAAAACATTTATCAAAACAACTATAGAGAAGTACATGCATCCTCAGTAACCTAAAATTAACACCTTATTTACCAAGCCACACATAGAGGCCCATTTATCAAGCTCTGTATGAAACACAAGTTAGGGAGCAGCGGTATCGCCACAATTCAACCCGATCGAGTACGATCAAGTTGATTGACACCTCTTGCTGGCCAATTGGTTGCGAGTCAGCAGGGGGCGGCGTTGCTGCGAGTCAGCAGGGGGCGGCGTTGCCTCAGCAGCTCTTGTGAGCTGCTGGTGCAATGCTGAATACGGAGAGCGTATTGCTCTCCGCATTCAGCGATGTCTGTCGGACCTGATCCGCACTGTCGGATCAGGTCCGACAGACATTTGGTAAATCGGCCTCCTTGTGTGTGAATCCACCTCTACCAAGACGTTCATCACATCCAACATTGTCACATTTTAAATTTAACCCCTTCCACAAAACCATGTAAAAACTCATGTACCTCAGTTGTTTAGTTAACCTGATTCTTGGTATTTCTGACTTTGCCTGTGTGTTTTGTTTTTTTCCAGAGTACTTGGTAAATACAAGCATTATATCTAAAAGTTCTGTAACAGCTGAGGGACTCAAGGAGAACTTGCATTGTGTTTCTGCACAAGGATCCCTGCCGATTACCTATGTGCTACTTAGAAATGGTAGTGATTTGGGAAATATCACAGTTACTGAGAACAAACAAGCCGTCTTCAACATCAATATTGCGAATACACAGAGCCTGGGGCCATACAGATGTAGAGCCAATAACAGTGTTACCAACGAGTCATTAAGTGAGGAATTTAGTTTTACATTTCAAGGCAAGTGTATTTGTGTTTTACTGTCTCCGTTATCAAAGTACCCCTTGTAGTTGTGATTCAAGAAGATCCGTTTCAGAAGTGAGTGCGATTTTGCTATAACATTTTTGACAACATGCGTCCAAACCATAACTGTATTTTCATGCTTATTCAAAAAGAGATGCAAAAAACCCCACAACCCTTAAAGGGACATTGCAGTGGGAAAATGGCACACACTAATTAGTTAGAGCATGTCATTTTACTACTCACCCTGGAAATGTATGTGTTTAACCCACAAAAAGGGGTTAAACATATAGATAAAGTCACATTTGGTAGCCACAGAGAACTGCTGATCCAGAGCAGGAAATAGCATGTTAGTCAATTAGCAGCAGGAGTTGCATAACATTGCCAATGAGCAACTATGTTTAACTGAGGAGCTTCAAGCATTGCAGCTCCCTAGCAAAATGTTACCTATGTATTTAACCATTATTTGCAGTTGTGAAACACCTAGGGGCCAATTTATCAATGTGCGAGTGGACATATCATGTTATTTTGAGCCTTGCATGATAGTAGCCCTTTAAGTTTAGTGAAAAACACACTTCCACGTACCCTCTCTCCACATAAAAGCACACTATATATACGGAAATTTTTCCAAAATCTCTTTATATCCTTTGTTGAAACTAAACTCCTTTATGTGATAGCATATCTAGGTAGTAACAGGAACATGCATGAATATGGCAGTAGTGTTTACAACAATCTATAACATAGAAAGGATGCTTTTCCACAAAGGATACCAAGAAGTAATAATGATAATAAAAGTAAATTGGAAAGTTTTTAAAATCACACCCTCTTACTGAATCATCAAATTTTAATTTTGATCTTCAAGTCCCTTTAAAAAAAAGTGCATCAATTTACCAGCTTCTTTTGCAATTTCTCCTCAAATATGTATTTCTCATTAGGAGGGAGAATAAACTATATAGAAACAGTACAGCTAAATAAATGAGAAAGAAAGCTCTTCTCTAGTACCTCAATGTGAAAAATCAATCTCATATTTGAATAATTATAAACCACTTGTGGTAAGTGTTAACGTAAGTACTAATTGCAAGCTTCAACTCTATACCATTTTAATTTAAGCTGAATGTTCCTTTAAAGGGGGGCTTAAGTGAAAATTAAAATTTCCTTATTCAGATAGCATATGCAATTATAATTTTTTTGCAAAGTAAATAAAATACTTTACTTTGAATATTTTATATAGCTAAATGTAATGAAAGTTATATTAACCTTAGATGTTGTATTTAATTTTTTCAATGAACTTTATTTATATCTGCTGTTGTGCAATACAATAATTTATTATCATTAATAGAACATAAAACAAAATAGACAAAGTACATGCCCCATGATGTTTCAAGAAAGGGGTTATAGCACAGTAGATACAGTAGATTTGCATAATCAACATATGCATGATAAAAAGGCAATGCAACAGCACTTTGGCTACGATATACAAAGCATCGACAGACCATCAGGAAACTGCTTTGATGGTCACATCAGCATCGCAGCCTGACAGTTTGTCGAAATATTGAAAGAAAAGGGGCGTGTCTGAGGAATGTCTCTACCATAGAAGTCATTGGGAGCATGACGTCACCACCCACATCCCCGCTCATCATCATTTTACTGCAGAGGGGGGGGGGGGCATTCAAAGTGTGCCTACAAGACCCAGGCAGTGCACTCTCTGAAACTAAAATTTGTTTCCTTGTAGGCACACTTTAAATATTGCCGTGGGGACCTAAGTTTAATTACACCTACACTAACTAGCTCAGGCTATGTAGTCTCGGCATTTGATAGCTAGTCAAACAAACATGGCCACTACCCTCCTCGCAAACTGCACTACGCTGCTTTAAACATATCTTGTGTCAATGTGTCCCAGTAAAGTGCATGCTACCCCCACTAGCAAGCCCCACTAATTCCCCTGAACACCTATAACTACATCACGCCTAACCTACACTCCCCCTGCTCCGCCTCACTACCTCCCACCGTCCACCTATCTCACAACTAACCTACACTCTCCCTACGCCGCCCAGCTAACCAATCTGACTGCCTACACGTACGCCACAAATACCGCCTACACTTACGTCATGTCTAACCTAAACTCCCCTGGAACTCCCAGCTAACTGCATACTGTCAAAAAATAACTCACTATAATAAACTATTCTATAAACAATAAACCTCCTTATTATAACTGTGAAGCTATGTTGCTAAAGTTATCATCATTTTTTAAATAATGTGTCACAGAGATGCACTAAAATACTGGTCTAGCCAGGCTCCTAGAACTGCCTAGGTTTTTTATTTTATGGGGCATGCAGTTTAGTGTTAGGTATAATGGTGTGATTTATTTTATTTTGGACACTGTATTTTATTTTATTTTTGTAAAAAAAAATTTGTAACAGCTTTTTTTTGTGTAATTTAAGGGGGAGATTTTAGTGGGGGGTGTTAGAGGGGGGGGTTAGATGTTAGGTACAGTAGTGTTAGATTGCGTTTGGGGTTTTGTTTTTTTATTAGATTTTAATTGTAACTTAGGGGGTTTCGTTTAGAGGGGGGTTAAGTGATAGGTTACTTTGTGTTTGTGGTATGTGGCGGCATAGGGGTTAATAGCATAGTACTTTGAGTGAGTATATGGCAGCATACAGGTTTAAAGTTAGAGACATAGGGGTTAATAGTTTATTGCGGTGGTATATGGCGGCATAGGATTTAATAATTAGATAATAGCGGTGGGTATGTGGCGGCATAGGGGTTAATAGTTAGCAACTTGCGGTGGGTATGTAGCAGTTTAGATGCTTATAAGTTTATTGCTAGTTTGTGATCATGGGGTACTTCAATTTAGGGGTAGCGATGCCACTATGTTGAGAGCTTGGAATATTCTGACAGGCTCGCTCAACATAGCAACGGATCCCTTTGAATATTTTGCTGCCTCATAGCACTTTCGATTATCGGGCCTTAGTCTGAACTTCAAATGAGTAGTTGGGTTCTTTTGGACAAATGATATCTATTTGCTCTCTTCCTGTATCATGTGACAGCATCAGCCAATCGCAAATGCATATAGTATATTCTGTGACGTCTTGCGCATGCTCAGTAGGAGCTGGTGACTCATAAAGTGTAAATATAAAAAGACTGTGCACATTTTGTTAATGGAAGAAAGTTGGAAAGTTGTTTAAAATGTGTCAGTATATGGCCGGGTTATAATACAATATATTTAATAATTATTATTTAAAACAAACCCCCCATAAAATGCATATACGAAACAATTAAAATTAATATAAATTCCTAAATTCTTTATATTAGTTAAATTTATAAACACATTGAATTATATTTATAGAAAACCATATTATGAATCAGATGATACACACTGATGTTGTTACAATATTCTTTACAAAGCAAACCAAATGTACCTTTATAATTAACCTTATTCACAATTGAATTACATTACATCACCACAATGAAACACCACAGTATGGGCCATTAACTTTCAGAGCAGCACAATTAAACTACTTAGCCTACAATTTATACTATATAACTCTAATTTAAAAACATCAGAAATTATATATATTATTTGTGTAAAAAATCAACTCCTATGCCAATTTCTCTGAGCTGAAATAAACTCTTTAGCAGCAATAAGGCAAATTCTAAAATATATGTATGTGTGTGTGTTTATATATATATATATATATATATATATATATATATATATATATATATATATATATATATATATATAGCAAATAACTTAATACACCCCAGAGAGAATTTTCTCATAATAATAAGCCTGCCTTAGAAATATGCAACACAAAGGAACTTTACCTAGCAAACAATTAATTACTTAGCATACAAAAGACTAGCTTAAAACTACACAGGACTGTGAATATGAGTTTAAAATTCAAAGTGCCCTTTTAAATTTACTAACTGCATTTTAGTTATAGTTACCAAATACCTTTGATTTAAATATTATATATATATATTTATCAATCGCATATACTTCACCAAAAATAACCAAATCGATAATTCAGCTTCCAGAACTTCTTGTTTCACCTCATATGAATAAGGGTATTGCAATATGGATAATAAAAGTTATCCCAATTTTGCTTATAGTGACTGTGTTCCAAGCAGCAAGTTATCAGTCAAAAGTTCAGCAAATAGTCCACCCATTATCCTCTTCCATTGAGGTTATATCACGTGATAATCCCCTCCCTTTATTATTCTAATTATCAGTGAAACAATATGATAGGCCCTCGGAGCTTGTCTCTGATTCGCCCATGCGGAGCTTGTCTCTGATTCGCGCTTGGATCTGAATATCTCATAGGTTATTTTGGAAAACGCCTCCCTGAGCAGCCAAATGCCTCTTGGCTGCAATACCTCTTCTGATCTATAGGTGGCAGCAGACAACCAGGAATGCAGCCCCACCATCAAATATTGCTAACAGTCTAATTATTTAACCTTAAAAATGTTTATCCAACATACTATAATCCGCACTATAGTCCGCACAGTGTCATTTTCTCTGATCATTTTAAGACCAAACGTGAAAATATTCCACTTATAATATATTAAAATGTGTTTAAAAATCATATTTTCTATGAAACGATTTAAAAGGATTATAATACCTTCATCATGAATTCAATTACTTTCTCAGTTATCATCTTAATATAATTATATCTATATTGGATTACTATCCCATATAGATTAATATTTCATATCTGTATTTTTTTTTTGAGTATATAAAACATATGATATTATTTAAAGCACCAATTATATATGTACTTATTAGATAGAAGAAATCAGTTATTAAAATTTATTACAAACCTGAAATGCATTTCTCAGATACATGGAATTTTACATTTTTATACAGGATTGAAAACCATACAAGTTGTACTTTTAAAAATGAATTTCAGTTACAATGCCATATATGTTTCTGCTTGGCTCAGTACATGATGTGTATCTAAACAACAGGGGTAACTTAACACCTAGGTGGTATGAGCTGTTTCCACAGCTAAACTGGTTCTCCCTCTGAATCTATTTAAGCTTCAAAAGAATGCTCAGACATCATTAGCACTGCGGAATCTGTTGGCGCTCTACAAATAACCTATAATAATTATCATGTCTGTTGGCATATGCTTCTCTGAAATCAGAAAGAATTGGTGAGAATCTTCAAGGTGTACAATAAGAAGTATGAGAAGCACACGAGTTAAAGCAAGCAAATCAATTTAATGAACAGATCCAAAAAACATATACATCCATAGCGGGAGGAGTGTATACTCCCAGTTAAAAGTGCAGAGAAAATATTGGAAAAATAAGTGCAGGGCACCTAAAACAAACGGCTTACGCGTTTCAGCCTAAGCCTTACTCATAGCCTTTTAAAAAAGTGCACCAAACTAGCGTGCTATAAAAACTAGCCCACACACTGATTGGCCGCCAGACAAGCTTCCTTTCTGATAGCCGGCCAATCACAGAGGTGTAAACACACACACCTTCGTTACACACATACACTTCCCCCTCCCTACTGCTGTCAAATTACCAAACAATATACATATATCGGCACTAGCGCCAGGTGAGGTAAGAGACAGTGGAGCATCCGTCCCCTTCGTAATTCATGTGCATCAAGTGGTGCCGTGGCACCGTAATGTGTCAGTAAGCGCGTCAAAAAAAAACCCATCAATCCGTAGCCCGCGGATTATAATGCACCCACTGTGATGCACATCCAACACGAATTCAGAATCAAACATCATAGTGTAAAAGGGCTGAGTGTAAAAGGGCTGAGTGTAAACAGCGCTATACGGCCATAGAGCCCCAATATACTCATGCGCCTAAACAAATCAGCACAGCCCATACACTATGAGGTGTCCCCGAGTGGAGTCCCCAGCCCTGGAAACCTGTGTATTCAGATACTCCACATGGGATATAAGGGGTTACGTATAAGAAAACTATAATAAACCAGAGAAGAGGAAAATTAAACTGATAATGGAAAGGTGAAACTCACAATTGGTTCCCCTTATGTATTAGAGATGAAACCTGCTATAAGAGTAGCTTCCCTGAGACTTATCATAATGTTAAACATATCTGGACAGTTAAGGGCCCCCCAGATAGGCAAAAGGACCCGTACAGAAATACAAAGAAACAAAGAGATAAGGCAGAATATGAGGGCAGGAGAGGATTCCTAGACCGACCAGAAATTGATTAGGTCGAACTCGGAATTGAGGCCCCCTGGAAACCTGGTTTTTAATTTAAAAATCCAGAAGGCCTCCCTCTCCCCCAGTTTCAGGGTGCGATCAGACAACCCCCTCCTAGGTACCACTCTGTCGATGAGAGTCCAGACAAAAGATTTGGACGACTTTTGGTGCTCATCCACAAAGTGCCTTATGAGTGGGGTGGTTAGTGTCCTTATCCTAATATCGGACAGGTGTTCTTTTATATATGTCCCTTGTAGTGAGGCCCACGTATTGTAGATTGCAAATGTTGCATGTGATGAGGTATATGACAAATATGTGTCTGCAATTTAAGCAGTACTTGGTTTTAAACATCTCCCCTGTGACCGAGGAGACAAAGGAATCTCCCACCGTCACCTTTTCACATGCAACACATGCATGGTAGTGGCACCTAAAGGTACCCAAACAGGTAAGCCATGAAGAAGGAGCTTGGCCAGTGGATCTTATTCTAGTTGGTGCAATAGAATTACCAATTGTTCTGTTCCTTCTGTAGGTGAACCTGACCCCCTGGTCAATCACATCAACAAGACCATCATCCGCTGTCAGTATTTTCAGATGCTTGCCTACAATCTGGCAGATATCGTGGTACTGTCTAGAGTATTCCGTTATGAAAGTGACCTTGGGGCCTGATCCGCCCAACAGAGGAGCCTTCTTTCGTTTATTCTCACTGGAATCTAACAGACTGGCAGACCTCATACAATCTTCAAGGTGCTCTTGATCATATCTTCCACCAAAACACAGACTATTGGCTCCATCAACCCAGGGGTTTGTGCTGGTTAATGAGACAGGTGCTCTCTTTTGAACTCTTAGATGCTATGTTAATCAGGAGAAAGTATCTCATGTCTGATCTCAGATTTGGAATACACAAAATGTATTCAGTGATAAAATGAGCATGCTCAAACTTACTATTTGAGAGATTTCATACTTATTTTATTATATATACATGTGTGTGTGTATGTGTGTATATATATATATATATATATATATATGTGTGTGTATATATATATATATGTATTGTCCACTGACATTTACAGATACCCTGACATAATTCCCCCTTCCAATTTTCAATGGATGTAGGACACATGTATTGGAATTGGCTTACAGTCAGTGGTATTTGGTGAGTATATTGGCAGTATGCATCATAGACAGCCTTCTATGAAGAGAGTCTGTTATTTTTGAGCCCCTTATGCTCATTTGTTAGGCATCTATAAACTACAATATGTCTAATGTATTTGGGTATATGATATTTCATTCTCCCTCTGTGACTTGTAGTTGGGATGTAGGATGGCATGCTTGCAACTGATTAATATGGACCCATGTATCCATAAAGGTATCATTTTTAGGTATCCTAATTTTATAGGCGACTGGAGATATTTTGTCAGTAATGACAAAAGGACCCTTCCATGATGGAAGAAATTTCTTCTCCTTAACCTGATCTCTTCCAAAGTTATAAAGTTAAACTTAATCATTTCTTTCGTATTCCTTTTTGGACGTTTTGAGATCATAATAGGTTTTAATGGCAGTTGCAGCTTCTCTAAGTTCCTTTGAGCAAATGCAAAGGCATATTGCAGGTGCTTTCTTAGGTTCTCCACATATTGATGTGTATTGACGGCGTTTATCAAGTTCTGGTCTGATGTACGGTACCGTAGATGCTGAGGTAGAACCATTCTTCTACCAGTCATCAATTCGAAAGGTGACATCTTAGTAGCACTACTTAAAGTTGCTCTTAATGCCATTAGGACTAGAGGTAATTTTACATCCCAGTCTTTACCCGTTTTAATCACAAACTTTTTGAGGATTTTCACAATGGACTGGTTGTAACGCTCTACACCACCACTTGAGGTGGCTCTATATGCAATATGGAGCTTTCTTTTGACCCCTAGTATTTTCCACATTTTGGTCATCACTTCGCTATTGAAGTGGGCTCCCTGATCGGATTTGATTCTCTGGGGTAAACCAAATCTGGAAAACACGTGGTTGATGAGCAATGCTGCGCATGTTTCAGCACTATTGTTAGATGCATTGATGCACTCTACCAATTTAGTGAATAGGCATGTTACTGTTAACATGCATTTGTTACCTCTTGATGACCTTGTTACTGGACCAATAAAATCAATTTGTATATCTGACCATGGCATTACCATCCCCCTTTTCTGCAATGGCGCTCTATGCGTGGGTGCAGTGGGTTGGAACTGTGGACAGATTAAACAACCTTGACAGTAAGATTGAACATCTTCCAACATGTGTGGCCAAAAGGTGTAATCACGCAATATTTCATACGTTAATTTGGCGGCACAATGGCCAGATGTGGGAGCATCATGGGCATGTTGAAGCATGAGACCTCTGAACTCGGGGGGTACTATCCATTGCTGGATGCCAGTTTTGGAGGTTCTAATTAACAAATCATCCTGTAACTTGAATTGCGATCTGGATTTCATTAAGATTCTAAGATCTTCCTTGCCAATACAATCATCTTTTGAGATGGGGTTGCTTTCAGGATCTTCTATGTGTTTATAGAAGATGCCGACAATGGGGTCTTCTTTTTGACTAGTCATCAGGTCCTCACTAGGAGAATCCTGACTCCATTGAATCAAGTTAGGCTCACTCTGTTGTTTAGCCTGGTTTCTGGTAATGGCTTCTACCTGAATTGCACCCATTAAGTGGTCAATATTAAGGAGTTCTCCAGTTATGGCTCCTTGTTTGGCTAATGAATCTGCAAGATCATTTCCCTCCTTATCAGGACCTAGAACCCTGGAATGACAATTGGTCTTCTTCCAGTGTATGGTTAAATCATTGGATACCACCAGATTATCAATCTCACAGAACAACTTGCCAAGTTTGACTGGTTTGTTGTTAGTTTTCTGCATGCCATTTCTTTTCCAAGTTGGCAGGTATTCAACAAAACTGTCACGCACATAATTTGAATGAGTAATGATCACAAATTAATAAATACCATGTTCAATAGCCATTTCAATGATTTTTAGAGCAGCAGGGAGTTCTGCAACTTAACTGAATCTTGGTCCAATGTTGAAACCTACAGAAATATTTTGGAATCCGCTTGCCCAAGTTATACCAATGCCAGCGACTAGTCGCGCTCATTATCAATAGTGGCATGGTAAGAACAACCATCAACATATACCCAAGGTAATGTTTGACAATGGTCCTCATTATATATTTTATATGGGGAAAGAAATTGTTCCTCCAGGAAATCATCTTCTAATAACTCTTCCCCATGATCCTTAGCAGTATAGTCGTGGAGCTCAGCATGCGACTGGATTCTTCTTATTCTGCTTGTAGCAAATTTCTAAAGGCCAGCCATGTAAGGAAAGAGTCCAAGCTGTTATGCGGCTATTAGACAAATTTCTATCTCTTATTCTCTCACTTTGCAGATATAGCAAAGGTCATTTCTACAATAATTTTCTGACCTTGTATATAGCTGCGGAAATTTTTTAGAGCCCATACAGTGTATAAGAGGGCTTTTTCGCAAATCGCTAAATTTTATTTCTACTAGGGATAGAGTTTTGCTTGCATAAGCAATGACTTTGCTTAAATTATCATGCTTTTGGTATAAAACAGCACTCATGCTTATATCTGTGTAAACTGTTTCGAAGTAGAACAGTTTACCACCTTTAGGGTACGCTAAGCAAGGTGCTGGAATGAGTTTCCTCTTCAGCTCTCTGATGGCTGTCTCCTGAGTTTCACTCCAGTGCCATTTTACGTCCTTCTTTAGGAGAAGTAGTAGTAGTGGTTTAGCTAATTCTGCATAATTATCAATAATTTTGCAAGAATAATTTGTCATACCCAGGAATGATCTCAATTCCTTTAAGTTAGTTGGGTTTTTAGAATTTATTATAGCTTCCACCTTTTTCTTCTGAGGATTTAACCCTTCAGAAGTAACTTTATGTCCTAAGAGGTTTAAACGAGAGTGGCACTATTGAGCTTTTGTAGGGATAATTTGACACCTGCCCTTTTAAGTTGGCTGAGGACATGTTTAAGCTCTGTGATGTGTTTCTCAAAGTCTGTGCTTTTGATTAAAACATCATCAACATAAGATAAAGTCCCCCTTTCCAGTATATCAGGCATAGCCTTATGCATGAATACAGCAAATTCATGTCCAGAAATTATGTATCCAATCGGGAGTCTTTGAAATGCATACTGCACCTTTTGGAACGAGAATGCAAGCTTATACTGGTCCTCTTCATGTACCTTTATGGTCCAATATCCCTGTGCGCAATCAATGGCAGTGAATATTTTGGATCCCTGCATCTGTGCTAGGCACTTGCCAATATATGGCACAGGCCAGCCAGACATGTACATTCGTTTGTTTAGCTGTCTTAAATCAGCACACAAACGCCATTGTCCATTGGGCTTAAGAACACCTAGAATAGGATTGTTATTAGCTGTGCACCTGTCGGATAATACCTCTTTCTTCCAGGTTCCTTATGATTTCTGCAAGAGAATCATATGAGGCTACAGGAAGTCTGTATTGTTTGACAAAGACAGGTGGTGCATTGGGATCTGTTTGTATTCTTGCAATGTGCAAGTCTGTAGCCCCACAGTCATAAGAATCCCTAGCAAAAATATCCTTGTACTCCATCAGGAGTTCTTGTAGCTGTCGGCGTTCATCATCACTGGAACAGCCATTAGCTAAAGATATTTGCTCTTCAACTATTTGCTGAAATCCTGGAAAGATTTCAGGCTGTCATATCTCATAGGCTTCTTCCAACCTAGAAGTTAGATTGTTCTATTAATTGTTCTTCAGTTAAGTATCCTTCAGGTATTAGCCCAATTACATAATTCTGGAATCCAAAAGTGTAATAACTTGATTCCAGCGCATATCCTATGGTAGTTCCCTTGGATAAGGTTATATCCTGTGGGGTCAAGTTATGCACAATAACATGTATTGGAATAGTTCCAATATTTACCATAGGAGTATGGGTAATTGTTATACCCAGATGTTTCAGAAGTTTTTAATTTCTGACCTCTTTTTACCTTTAAGGGTAAGAGGAATCTGTCAGCCCCAGCAGGGATTATAACATCGTTAGACGCCTGCAAATTCACAGCATATGGCATTTGCTGGTTTGATTTCAGGACTGCGTTTTCATCCTGAAATACTTCAGGGTCCCCCTTTAACCTGCTCCAGAGGCAAGAGTTAATCAAATCTATTTGTATGGCATATCTATGTAAGAGATCATTGCCAATGTATATTTGATTATGGGGAGTATTTAAAACTAAAAACAGGTGTTTTGGACTTCCGGTGGGCGTGACTTCTGGATGGCAGCAACTGGTGTGAGCTACGCTCCCCATCTACTCCCAAAAAACTTTTTTGCACCCCTTAGAGTGACCATCCAGACCCCACAACGTTATTTTCTTCTGGGAGACTTTCCATAGGTCATGGCCAGTGAAACTTGCATTCCATCTGCCCTGGCCCTCGGTTGGGAACATTGCGTCAATAAACGTGGCCATGGACCCAAGCACTGAAGAGAAGTGCGGCACCATGAAAAGGAACCCCGGATCTGCCTGAGGCTCCGCTAAACTACAGTGGGGAAACAGCGGTCACCCTATAACAGGTTCATTGTCTCTATTGGCAAGCGGCTTGGACGGTGGGCGCAGAGTGCACGGCTGGGCCCTTCACAAGGTAACCCACTTGTTTGTATGGTGCTGCACCAGAGGAAAAATAACTATACCTCACACGACCCCCCACATAGCTGAGTGCCGGCCCTTGCATATATTAAGTCTGCGCCATTTTAAAGAGCTGGAGGCCTTACTGCTCAGAGTGGGAATACCGGTGGGCCAGAGCTGACACATATAGTACCTAAAGTTGCCTGAATAATACTACGCCCTATCACCGGCTACAAATTGGCTAATAAGTACACAATTGCACCATACATTGGGAGCTCTTCTCATAGTGGGACTGTAATTTTTCTCTTGACTCAGATATTTGGAATTACCAATTTGCCCATTATATCCTGCCAGTGAATGCTAATCCCTGTGACTCTGGAGAACACTGTCTGTGTGGCCTCTTACACCTGGAAAACTACCTATCTAACCCTATAGGCTCGCTCATGAAAGTGGACAAATACTTTCAGAAACTCTTACCTCCATTAAAATAAAACATGAGCCACAAAGCTAAAACCACAGAACGGAGGCAGAGACACACTGCAGACCCACATATTGAAACTCTAGATTCTCCAGCTACTCTAGCCGGAGATCATGCCTCATTACTGCAAGAGTTAAAATCTTTTTTTTCACCTAAGATGGATTTGTTACAAACTGGAGTTGACACGCTAGCAAATGAGATCCGCCAATTCTCCTCTCGTCTTAATGTAGCAGAGACACGCATATCAGAGGTGGAAGATAGACAAACAACCTCAGATACCTCTCTCAGACAGCTCCTAATGATGTAGAGAGAGCCCATCGGGTAGGCCCTGAGCGTACCCTAGAACATGCCAAGATGAGACCAGGGAAGATTATTTTCAAATGCCTCAATTTCCAGGAGAAGATCAAAATCCTTAGAGCCTACAGAACACACAAAGAGGTCATGTTCGAGGGCTCCAGATTTCTCCTGTTCCAGGATTACTCGGCTGAGGTTACTAAGCTAAGAAAAAGAATTTGCACCCTTCTGCTCCCGCCTGCATGAACAGGGCCACCAGGTAGCGCTGCTATTTCCTGCCAAACTGCGCCTCCACACGGCTTCAGGAATCAAGCTTTTCCACTCACCCAAGGCTCTTCAGAGCTATCTTGCAACTGAGGAACGTCAGACAGGCACTTGAATCTTTGTGGCTACCATCATGGTGGTGAAATTATCTAAATGTAGCAGTCTAAATGGCTATAGAATTCTTAGTATTTGACAGCTTTCTCTTCTTACATACCTGCCTATTGCCGTGGAAGTTAAGGACTGCATTTTTCTTGCACATGAGCCTGCCAAATGTTATAATCCAAATGTTTATGTATTGCTTGTTGTTTATTGTTAAGTTTAGTATTGTTTTAGTTTGTGTGTTGTTGGTTCTGAAGGATTGCTCTGCTCTCTAAAATATGTATACTGCTTTAGTGTCACCATAGACGAATGTACCGCACAGACTGCCTACTGGCTGCCTGGAATCCCCAATTACTGGCGACAGTGTCTCGTTGGGCCCACTACGAATGCTCAGGGATACAAGATAATATCTATCTGGCATAAAATCTATATGATGCCTGCCTTTTTACTGTGGAAGGAACCACTCCCCGATATATAGCCTACGGGCCCTACTTCCACTGTTACTTACTCCTTTATATCTGGCAGAATAGGAGACTGTCGGATGATAAGTTATTTGTGTCTGTGATGTTACTGTATAACATGTTTTTTTTTTCAGGTACAGGGGTCGTTTGGCCTAGTGACCAAGGTGCTTCTCTGTCCTTCCTCCTCTCTCGGTCCCTTCCCCCCTACTCTGTAATTTTAGGGGTGCCCCTCTTTTGTGTTATTATACTCAGGAGTAAGTCGACTATCTCCTGTTTGTTTCAATACATTCTATGACATGAACTGACCGTTGTAACTACAAGCTATCTGTTTGATTTGGATACATGTTGTGTTCCTGAGCACTGAAACAAGAGCGCTTGTCTTACTCTGCTATTTGACAAACTACCCAAGTGGGATTGTGTATTGCCTTTCAAACGCTGGAGCGTGAGCTGGATCTGCTGAGAACTCACTGGTTTAATATTTCCAAGCGCAAAGATTGTGGTACATCTTGGTATGTAATCCGCCTAACAGATCTGGGGAAGCCTGGATCTTTCACTTTGGCTAACGGGCCACTTCAGCTGATACATTATTACTCCCTAAGAAATATTGCTTTCCATTTCTACCAATCGCAAGCTGTCTGACGGTCACACCGCCTGGTTGAGAGTGACGTCACACGCTCTGGAAGCACTACACACATTCAGCAGCAAGTTCGACAAAGAGGATCCAGACGCTGAAGTTAAGTGTTTATCTGCACTAATTTATGTTATACGGCTAAAGATGGTACTTGAGTGACCAAGTGAAGTGATTAACAGGAACTGTTACGGTCTCCATCCATTATATCACCAATGGCTTTAGCTATTACGTAGTTACATACGATACCTGTCTATTTGTTAGCCATATTTTGGCTCTGAGATATATTGTTACTATAATTATCCTTTTGTTATTAGTACTTTTCTTAAACACCATATTTACTTATAGGCTAGCTCTAGTTTCAAGCTATGTGTAGCATACGTATGCTTAGGTAGGTTTTTTCAACAGGTTCATGTACCATAGAGGCTTTATTTTTTAGATTGTTTATATGGTGTGTACTGTAGCTGGTTTTGGCCTGGCTTAAGCTGTGACCCACTAAATGTGGATTGGGATGTTGATCAAATAAATATATATGATTATTTAACTTTAATCTGCGTACCTTATTTTTCCCTTGCTTTTTCATAACATTATTGTGTGTTGTGAGTTACATTCTCTCTGTGGGTACTTTTTATAAATATATACTACAATATATATCCACACTCTCTGCCCCAACTATATTGTGTCCCAATGGGAAGTCTGTATTCACTAGTAAAGGTGTTAGTGGAGATGGGATGGAAGAAATACCTTTCTTGTTTTTTTATAATAAATCCCATATTTCTAGTGTTTCTGTTACCAGGCTTGAGGTTGAAGTGCAGAGTTTTCTCTGTGGTTTATGGAGCCAACATTGGCTGCCCAAACTTTTTGTACTGATAATTCATGGTTTAGCTTCACCCACTCCTTATTTTTGATATGTTTGCACCAGTCTATGATTAAACCCCCATTATGTCTATCTCTATACATAATTTTCTTTGAAACCCATGGCATTTTGTTTTGCCATACAAATGAGTTTACATTATTTTGGAGCTTATTTAAATAGGCTTTTGAGAGTGGAATGGGTAGAGTCTGGAACACATACAATATTCGTCGCAAGAATGACATTTTAAAGGCATGGATTCAACCTAACCAGGAAAGATATTTGTTTCTCCATCCATTTGTTTCTGTCTGTAGCTCTTTTAATAGTTTCATGTAGTTGAGTGTAAAGAGTTCATCTTGTGATCTTGCTATCTGTATTCCTAGATATTTCAGTGAGTTTTTTTGTATAGTAAAATTATATTGACTGCTTATTTGTTGTAGTAGTATCTCAGTCATCGCCACACCCAACACCTCCGATTTAGTTGTGTTCATTTTAAAGTAAGAGTTGAGGCTATATGCATCAAATTCTGTCTGTAGTGCCTTTAAGGACGTTAAGGGGTTGGTTAGTGTCATTAGGATATCATCCGCATAAAGTGATAATTTATAGTGAGTGTCTTGAATTTTAATACCTTTAATATCAATGTTGCTACATATTTTGGAAGCCAATACCTCCATTGCTAAAATGAACAATAGGGGGGAGAGAGGGCAACCCTGTCTAGTCCCATTTCTAATGGTTATAGTGTTTGAGAGAGAGAGTCGTTAAGTTTAACCTTGGCTGAGGGACAGGAATATAATACGAAAATCCTATCAATCATATGGGGTCCAAAGCCAAATTTTAGGAGGTTTTACGTAAAAAAGACCAATTGAGCCTATCAAAGGCTTTTTCAATATCTATTCCTAAGAATATGGTGGGGATTTGTTTTGTTTGAGCATATTCCATGAGATCTAGGGTTTTCACCGTGTTGTCACGTGCTTCTCTATGTGGTACAAATCCCGCTTGATTAAGGTGAATCAGTTGGTAAAAGTTTTTTAATTCTTGCTGCCAGTACTTTCGCATAAATTTCCACATCTACATTCAACAAAGAGATGGGTCGGAAATTTGAGGGCATATCTGAAGGTTTCCCGGTTTCGGAAGCACTGAAATGTGTGCTTCCAACATACTGGGTGGGAACATTATTTTATCTGTTATTCGATTAAAAATTGTCTGGAGGTGTGGTATTAAAATGGAGAAGAACTTTTTATAATATTGTACGGAATAGCCGTCTGGGCCAGGGCTCTTTCCTGAATTTAAATTGGTGATGGCTGCTACTATTTCCCCAGTTGTTATTGGCTTATCTAATTCTTTGACTTGTTCCTTGGATAAGTGGGGTAATTTACACTCTGCTAAGTATGATGTTATATCTGGTTTTGCGGTTTTGCAAGTTTCCATACTTTCTATATTATATAACTGGGAATAGTATGTTTCAAATTGGGATAAAATGTCTGGTGTGGTCTTTACTTTACTTTTGGTAGGTGTAGTTAATTCATGTATATAAGTTTTAAGTTTTTTAAGTTTTAGCGCTCTTGCTAATAGTTTTCCACTCCTATTGCTTTCATAATAAAAGCGTTGTTTGATTTTTATCGCCATTAAGTTATGTTCCCTGGCTAAAAGATCTTGCAGGGAATTTCTAGTTTTTTGTAGCTCTGAAATATATTTTATCGTTTTGTGGGTCTTGTTTATGTGCATATTCAATTTGGGATAGGGTGTTTGAGAGATCCTTATATTGTTGCCTGGCAGTTTTCTTCATATGTGATTTAAAATTAATAAACTCTCCCCTCATGAAGCATTTATGCGCTTCCCAGACCACAAAAGGGTCACTATCAGCTTGTACATTAAATGTGAAGTATTTTGTCAGGGATTTAACCAACTTCTCTGCAAATACGGTGGTATTTAATATGGAATCATCCAGCTTCCAGATAAAAGGATGTATAGGTTTGTTAGGCCAGTAAAATTGGACCATCACTGCAGAGTGGTCTGACCATGTGGTATGTGATATTTTTGAGGATTGTCTATTCTACTGTATGAATGATGTGGCGATGAGAAGAACGTATAATCTCTTTTAGATGGATGCACGAATCTCCAAACATCATATACATTGTGATCTCTCATTAATTTCCCGAAATATTTAGTTACATGCGTTAGTGGTCTGTGTGTATTGTTTGAGCTATGCATGTTGGGATCTAACACAATGTTCAGGTCTCCTCCTAAGAAGGTCACTCCTTTCGCAAAATCTATTATCTTATTAAAGGTTTTTTTCAAGAAAGGGAGTTGCCTCACATTGGGTGCGTAAATATTTATCAGAGTTACAGGGCTCCCAAAAAGGAGTCCGAATACCCCCAAGAACCTACCCTCAGTGTCTAAAGTGGAATGTATAAGCTTAAAAGGGATATCTTTATGTATTAAGATACTAACTCCACATGTTTTGGAGTTTGCTGAGCTATGAAAGTGTTGAGTATATTTTGTCCCAAAGTACCTGGGCTCTTTCCTTTTTCTGAAGTGGGTCTCTTGGAGGAATATAATATCCCCTTTTTTCTTATATAGATCTATTAATGCAATCGACCTCTTTTGTGGGGAGTTTAATCCCTTTGCGTTTTGGGAGATAATGTTGATTATTTTACCCTTCGTGGTCATCCTAATTTGTGTTCTTTATTGAGACTGAATATAGGTGTATCTTATATAGACCAAATTTTTTTTTTTTTTGGTAGTACAATAATGGTGATATGAAACTGGAGTCAAAGTTACAAACAAATAATAAAACAATAAAAAAATAACAATAACTTCTTTTTTTCCCCTTAAAAACAGGAACTAGCAACTACTGCCAGATGATATCTTGAAGTGCATATACAAAGATCTTATATTTAACTGTTTATCAAACTATAAGGTGTAAACCAACGTTTAATATGTAACTTTTAGAACACATACACTTTTATCAAACTTTTAACTTAACCTTAGGCGAACATTATTAAACTAGTACATAGTCTTTTGTCAACTTGTGTAAAACATAGTCTTTAAGCCTTATTTATTTTTAACTTTTTACCCTTCTAGACGTATGTCCATCTCTTTTATCCATTGTCTGGTGTGGTGTTTTGCTGGGGTTGGGTCATTTTCTTCGCTTGTGGGGATGATGTTCTTATGGAAGGATTTTTCCCCATGTTGGATGGCTCCATCTGCCTTTTGTTAGTGTCATTCTGTCTTTTTTTCCACTTCGGTAGCAGCCGTGGATCAGTAGTATCTATTCCAGAGGGAGGTTTAAGATCAAGTGCTGAGCAGAATTCTGGTATCTCCGATATCCTGGTGCATGAGATTTTCCTATTTCCATGAAGAACATACAGATGGAAGGGGAAGCCCCATCTGTATAGTATTTTTTTACTCCTCAGGAGATTCGTCAGTGGGGCCAATTATCTCCGTCTCTGTAGTGTCCTTTGAGACAAATTGGTATATAACTGAAGGACATTGCCCCTGAACTTGACTGGCTGATTTTCTAAGTTTAAAAGTTCCTCTTTTTCTCTAAACTGTTTAAACTTTATTATAATGTCCCTAGGCGAGGCCTCATCTGGCGGTCTAGGCCTTAAAGCCCTATGGGCCCTGTCCCAATTTATCTCCATGGAGGATGTTTCGCCTCTAAGGTGGGCAAATAATGCTGGTAGATAAGTTGGCAAATCTTTCGGCAGTACTGACTCCGGTATTCCTCTTATGCATAGGTTTTTCCTACGGCCCCTATTCTCGAGGTCTTCGATCTTATCATGGAGGGTCTCTATCAGGTCTGCTTGTGTCATTAAGGCCTCTTGTATTTGATTCACTTCCTCTTGTATATTGTTAGTATATTCCTCCAGTGTGTCTACGCAAAATCCAATTGTATGCATCTCTTGCTTGAGATCCGCCATCTCCTCTCTCATGCAGGTCCTCATTATTTCTGCAATGTCTTGCTTTGAGGCCAATGAGGCTAATAAAGATGTAGGAATCTGTGTGAGTGTACCTGTCATTTTGCCGAGCTTGATAGGGGACTGTAAGGGTGGCGACAGTGTCCCTTCTGGTTCTTGCCCCATAGTACTGGAGTTTTGACTCTTATTTAAAAAGGATTCAACTGTGGTGTCTTTCATATGTGATGATTTAGCAGGCTTCAGAGATTTAAATGTTTTCTTAGATGCCATCTTGGACGCCATCTTGGATCTCTATCAATATAGACACACTGAGATGTTCTTTTTCTGACTGCTGTGCTTACTCCCAGTATATCTTTCCAGATATACTATCAGACCTATCTGGGGGCTTTCTTTAGAGTAAAATCCCAGTGACAAGGGTGTGTTCTGAGAGTGATCTCTACGTGGGTTACAGCACAATGTACATTTCCAGGCCCATATGAGAGTAAACTATCACTTTACCTAAGCGACCTACAGTCTTTTTTAAATTGTTGTGTCTTCCCACCTAACTGATCTTTATTCTCAGGGCCCTATGTTTTATCTGTGCATTAAGTTGGGGTGTATTACATCTCCGGTGCAGTCTCTGCCGTTTATAGTATAATTACTGCTGCGTCACAATGCAACCGATTGTGTAATCAGTTCCCTCCGGTTCACTCCAGGGCCCCTTCCCTTCTCTAGGTTATCTGTCCGGAGCTAAAGTATTACAACTTGTCCCACACTTAGGTATTCATTTTATGTTTATGCACATTATTCCCGGGGTCTATTGCGCTCCGTTTTCCTGTCCCGTAATGTCATTTTCTGTCTGCCTGCTTACAGGTCAGTTTTCAGCCCCCAGCATGGATGATTAGTTCAGGGCTAGGCTCCGATTGTTCTGCCTTTTATATACCATCCTTAGGTGTATTTAACTTTCTGCTATGCACCCTATATTATTTAATTGAGCATTCTGTCTTACGGAGCTGTGGAGTTATTCTGCCATCTTAGCAGCGGCCGGCTCTGCTCCCTCCTTGGTATTTACTTTTATGGGGATACCGATAACCTTGTGGGTTTTCATCTCTTTGGGGATAATCATTTACCTGGGTATGCCCCCCATTTTGAGTATATTCTCTCTGTGCCTCAGCCTGTGTTGGGGGAGGGGCAGAGTTAAAATCTTGTGGGGATGGCCTGTTTTCTCAGGCCACCTCCACATAGGTTTTCTTTTTAGACTCCAAATTGAGGGGGCTAGGTGACACCCTAGTTTCTGCCACAATTTTGGGGTTGGGCTTTGGTTCCCTATTAACCCCCTGTTCATCGGACTGCTGAATAGAGTATAACTTTGTACTTTCTTTGATCAGCCAGTCCAATGAGCAGTGCTCATCAAAATCTCTAGCTAAATTAACTTTGATGTGCGCAGGCAATGCTTTGAAAAATACATTTACAAATTCTGAGCTTTCAAATATGGGGTAATATTCGGCCATACTGTATGCACTTTTCAGTACAGAAAGGAATTCTATAGGGCTTTGATTCACACAACATTTTAAACCGTATACAGCAATTTTTGCTGCAGTTTTGGTGCAATATATCCCAAACTCCTTTTTGCACTGATTCCAGGAATGAATATTCATATCCTTTAGTGAAGCAAAGAATTTGTAATGTTTACCCTCAAATACCCAGGGCAGAAATTCAATTTTTGACCGCTCACTAGTAACGTTAATTATAGATAAAGCATTTTCAAAGGCCTCTAAGTGGTCAATTATAGAAGTGGTTCTGTTTTTGGAAAATTTAGGTACTGCATCCTTTAAGAAAGTAATTATTTTAGGGGTGTCATATACCTTATTAGACGTATCTTGGGCTCTCCTAGGCATCTTATTTTTGGGGCTGGAGTACCCCCTATCTGCCTTATATTCAGTATGGGGAGACCCCTTATGTATATTAGTACTACATGGGCTATTTGGGTAGCTGGCTCCGCCCTCTGACTCACTACTAGAGATGCCCTCCCCCTCCTCAGCTGAGTTATAGCAGTTCCCTGAATTTATAACATGAGGTGACTGTCTATTTGGGATGTTTATTTCTGACCCAATAGGGGTCCTTTGTCTAAATTCTTCCCTAAATCTCTGCAGTTCATTTCTGATGTATTCTTTAGGAGATTTAGAATTATCTGCATTATCCTCATTGCTAATAGAGGGGTTTTCATTATGATGATACAACCTTTTTAAACCACTTAATTCTCTCTGGCTTTGTGCGAGTTCCTTATGCAAATCTTCTATCTGAGCTAGTAAACTTTGGTTATATTTTTGTAAGGTGGCCATGTTTTGGGCAAACTCATCAATTTTATTTTCGGCTATATTTAAAATCTCTTTGCATCTGCTTGAGGAGCGAATACTATCTTCTAGCCCCTGTATTTGCAATTCCTTTTCTATACAGAGGAGGGACATTTTGTCAATAATGCATATTACAAGGGGCCAAGATTTTAGTATTAGTTCATCCCATTTTTTGAGATTTTTGCATTGATTAATTTTTAATAATTCTTGGAATAATTCACTTTTTTCATTCCACCTTCCATCATCAATAGCAATATTTTTAGCCTTAATTGCAAGCATATCCATATAATCATTTCATTCACCCGCAATATTAAACCTCTTTTCAATGTAGTCTATAATGTCCATCTTAAGGACCTCCCCCTGAGTGAGGGGTAATCTTGGGGAACATATTTCAACACTATGTACAGATTCAAATGATTCACTTCTAGTAACAGAGTAACAGACATTATTATATTGGCCTAGTATTTAGTTAAATTAAAATGCTAATACAATTTTGACCAACAAGAAGATTTTTTATATATATTTTCAAAAATATTTATATTAATTTTGAAATATGAAAAATCAATTTATCAATTTTTCAAAAAACATTTTTTATAATATTTCAAGATATTAATATTAATTTTGAAATATTTAATCACAAAAAAAACAATAATTTTTTTTTAGATTAATATTTCTTTTTTTAATAATTTTTATTTACTACAAATATATCATATCAATGTGATAAATATTAATAATCTCTCCGCAGTGCCTCCAAATAATATGTCAGTATACGGCCAGGTTTAATACAATATATTTAATAAATATTCTTTAAAACAAACCCCCAATAAAATACGTATACAAAACAATTAAAATTAATATAAATTCCTAAATTCTTTATATTAGTTAAATTTATAAACACATTGAATTATATTTATAGAAAAACAGATTATGAATCAGATGATACACACTGATGCTGTTACAATATTCTTTACAAAGCAAACCAAATGTACCTTTATAATTAACCTTATTCACAATTGAATTGCATTACATCACTACAATGAAATACCACACCAAGGGCCACTAACTTTCAGACCAGCACAATTAAACTACATAGCCTACAATTTATCCTATATAACTATAATTTAAAAACATCAGAAATTATATATATTTGTGCAAACAACCAACTCCTATGCCAATTTCTCTGAGCTGCTCTTTAGCAGCAATAAGGCAAATTCTAAAATATATGCATATATATATATATATATATATATATATATATCAAATAACTTAATACACCCCAGAGAGAATTTACTCATAATAATAATAAGCATGCATAAGAAATATGCAACACAAAGGACCTTTACCTGGCAAACAATTAATTACTTAGCATACAAAAGACTACACACAGGACTGTGAATATGAGTTTAAAATTCAAAGTGCCCCTTTAAATTTACTAACTGCAATTTAGTTATAGTTACTAAATACCTTTGATTTAAATATTATATATATATATATATTTATCAATCGCATATACTTCACCAAAAATAACCAAATCGATATTTCAGCTTCCAGAACTTCTTGTTTCACCTCGTATGAATAAGGGTATTGCAATATGGATAATAAAAGTTATCCCAATTTTGCTTATAGTGACTGTGTTCCAAGCAGCAAGCTATCAGTCAAAAGTTCAGCAAATAGTCCGCCCAGTATCCTCTTGCATTGAGGTTATATCACGTGATAATCCCCTCCCTTTATTATTCTAATCATCAGTGAAATGATATGATAGGCCCTCGGAGCTTGTCTCTGATTTGCCCTTGCTGAGCTTGTCTCTGATTCGCCCTTGGATCTGAACATCTCATAGGTTATTTTGGAAAACACCTCCCTGAGCAGCCAAATGCCTCTTGGCTGCAATACTGTTTATGATCTATAGGTGGCAGCAGACACCCAGGAATGCAGAACCACCAACAAATATTGCTAACAGTCTAATTATTTAACCTTTAAAAATGTTTATCCAACATACTATAATCTCTTGTATTAATAAATCATATTTCATATATGGTCCGCACAGTGTCATTTTCTCTGATCATTTTAAGACCAAACGTGAAAATATTCCACTTATAATATATTAAAATGCATTTAAAAATCATATTTTCTATGAAACAATTTAAAAGGATTATAATACCTTCATTATGGATTCAATTACTTTCTCAGTTATCATCTTAATATAATTATATCTGTATTGGATTACTATCCCATATAGATTAATATTTCATATCTGTATATTTCTTTTTTGAGTGTATAAAACATATGATATTATTTAAAGCACCAATTATATATGTACTTATTAGATGCCTGCAAAATATAAAGAAATAAGTTATTAAAATGTATTACAAACCTGAAATGCATTTCTCAGATACATGGAATTTTACATTTTTATACAGGATTGAAAACCATACAAGTTGTACTTTTAAAAATGAATTTCAGTTCCAATGCCATATATGTTTTTGCTTGGCTCAGTACATGATGTGTTTCTAAACAGCAGGGGTAACTTAACACCTAGGTGGTATGAGCTGTTTCCTCGGCTAAACTGGTTCTCCCTCTGAATCTATTTAAGCTTCAAAAGAATCCTCAGACATCATGTCTGTTGGCATATGTTGGCATATGCTTCTCTCAGATCAGAAAGAATTGGTGAAAATCTTCAAGGGGCTTTTGATCATATCTTCCACCAAAACAAAGACTATTGACTCCATCAACCCAGGGGTTTGTGCTGGTTAATGAGACAGATGCTCTCTTTTGAACTCTTAGATGCTATGTTAATCAGGAGAAAGTATCTCATGTCTGATCTCAGATTTGGAATACACAAAATGTATTCAGTGATAAAATGAGATTTCATACTTATTTTATCTTATTTTATATATATATATATATATATATATATATATATATATATATATACACTGTATATATATATATATATATATATATATATATATATATATATATATATATATATGTATTGCCCACTGACATTTACAGATACCCTGACAAATTGCATGCTCTATCTGAATCGTGAAAGTTTAATTTTGACTTGAGTGTCCTTTTAAAGTAATTCTCTGGGTGTCAGCTTCAGCTTTAGTTCTATATGTCCAAGGCTGGTTAACCCCCTTGTTGTGCTCATATTTTTTTAACAAGCTCTAGTAAACATCAATAATGAAAATGATATGTTCAGTATAGACAATTCAGAGTTTGAGTTCTGGTATTCCATAACATATTAAATATTAACATTTGTGAATACAGATAACATTTCCTAATCTGTGTGGAGGCAGAAGGGAGGGTGCAAGGATGAGAGGGGAGACCAGGTAAAATTTTAATATGGATAGGATGGGTTGAGTGAGGGTTAATAGGTAGGTACTGTGACTGTGCACAGTTTTTTATATTCACACTTTCTGAGGCATCAGGTACTATTGAGCATGTACGAGAATTCACAGTATATACCTATAAGTCTGTGATTGACTGCTGGCTGTCACATGACAGGGGCAGAGAAATGGAAGGATTATCAAATTTATTAGACAATAATTGTACTGCTCATTTGAAACCCAGAGTGCTATTACATTGTCTTTTTATCATGCAATTGTTGGTTATGCAATTCTCCTGTATTTAATTGTATTTGAAGCATTCTGCCAATGTACAGGGTTACAGTATCTCAGAAAAGTGAGTACACCCCTCACATTTTTGTAAATATTTTATTATATCTTTTCATGTGACACTACTGAGGAAATTACACTTTGCTACAATGTAAAGTGGTGAGTGTACAGCCTGTATAACAGTGTACATTTGCTGTCCCCTCAAAATAACTCAATACACAGCCTTTAATGTCTAATCCGTTGGCAACAAAAGTAAGTACACCCCTAAGTGGAAATGTCCAAATTAGGCCCAATTAGCCATTTTCCCTCCCTGGTGGCATGTGACTCATTAGTGTTACATGGTCTCAGGTGTGAATGGGGAGAAGGTGCGTTACATTTGGTGTTATTGCTCTCACACTCTCTCATACTGGTTACTGGAAGTTCAACATGGCACCTCATGGCAAAGAACTCTCTGAGGATTTGTTGCTCTACAAAAAGATGGCCGAGGTTATAAGAAGATTGCCAAGACCCTGAAACTGAGCTGAAGCACGGTGGGCAAGATCATAGAGCGGTTTGACTGGACAGGTTCCACTTAGAACAGGCCTGGCCATGGTCGACCGAAGAAGTTGAGTGCATGTGCTCAGCTTCATAACCAGAGGTTGTCTTTGGGAAATAGACGTATAAGTGCTGCCAGCATTGCTGCAGAGGTTGAAGGTGTGGGGGGTCAGCCTGTCAGTGCTCAGACCATATGCTGCACACTGCATCAAATAGGTCTGCATGGCTGTCGTCCCAGAAGGAAGTCTCTTCTAAAGATGATGCACAAGAAAGCCCGCAAACAGTTTGCTGAAGACAAGCAGACTAAGGACATGGATTACTGGAACCATGTCCTGAGGTATGATGAGACCAAGATAAACTTATTTGGTTCAGATGGTGTCAAGCGTGTGTGGCGGCAACCAAGTGAGGAGTACAAAGACAAGTGTGTCTTGCCTACAGTCAAGCATGGTGGTGGGACTGTCATGATTTGGGCCTGCATGAGTGCTGCTGGCACTGGGGAGCTACAGTTCATTGAGGGAACCATGAATGCCAGCATGTACTGTGACATACTGAAGCGGAGCATGATCCCCTCCCTTCAGAGACTGGGCCACAGGGCAGTATTCCAACATGATAACGACCCCAAACACACCTCCAAGATGACCACTGCCTTGATAAAGATGCTGAGGGTAAAGGTGATGGACTGGCCAAGCATGTCTCCAGACCTAACCCCTATTGAGCATCTGTGGGGCATTCTCAAATGGAAGGTGGGGGAGTGCAAGGTCTCTATCATCCACCAGCTTCATGATGTCGTCATGGAGGAGTGGAATAGGACTCCAGTGGCAACCTGTGAAGCTCTGGCGAACTCCATGCCCAAGAGGGTTAAGGCAATGCTGGAAAATAATGGTGGCCACACAAAATATTGACACTTTGGGCCCAATTTGGACATTTCCACTTAGGGGTGTACTCACATTTGTTGCCAGCCGTTTAGACATTAATGGCTGTGTGTTGAGTTATTTTGAGGGGACAGCAAATGTACACTGTTATACAGGCTGTACACTCACTACTTTACATTGTAGCAAAGTGTAATTTCTTCAGTGTTGTCACATTAAAAGGTATAATAAAATATTTACAAAAATGTGAGGGGTGTACTCACTTTTGTGAGATACTGTATGTACCACAGACATGTAATTGGAAAATGTGTTTTTCTTACATAGGAGCAGTATCTTCAAAGGTGTTAATACTCTGCATCCTGCTGCCCATATTTTTAATAGCCTTAATCCTGACGACATGCTTATTGATATACAAGAGCAGAAAAGGTAAGATTTGTCATGGAAGTATAACAAGAATTCCATTAAACAACTTGCACATTTTTGTGTTAATTCTCTATGGCCTAGATTTAGAGTTTGGCGGTAGCCGTGAAAACCAGCGTTAGAGGCTCCTAACGCTGGTTTTAGGCTACCGCCGGTATTTGGAGTCAGTCAGGAAAGGGTCTAACGCTCACTTTTCAGCCGCGACTTTTCCATACCGCAGATCCCCTTACGTAAATTGCGTATCCTATCTTTTCAATGGGATCTTTCTAACTCCGGTATTTAGAGTCGTGTCTGAAGTGAGCGTTAGAAATCTAACGACAAAACTCCAGCCGCAGAAATAAGTCAGTAGTTAAGAGCTTTCTGGGCTAACGCCGGTTCATAAAGCTCTTAACTACTGTGCTCTAAAGTACACTAACACCCATAAACTACCTATGTACCCCTAAACCGAGGTCCCCCCACATCGCCGCCACTCGATTACATTTTTTTAACCCCTAATCTGCCGACCGCCACCTACGTTATACTTATGTACCCCTAATATGCTGCCCCTAACACCGCCGACCCCTATATTATATTTATTAACCCCTAACCTGCCCCCCACAACGTCGCCGCCAGCTACCTACAATAATTAACCCCTAATCTGCCGACCGCCACCTACGTTATACTTATGTACCCCTAATCTGCTGCCCCTAACACCGCCGACCCCTATATTATATTTATTAACCCTAATCTGCCCCCCTCAACGTCGCCTCCACCTGCCTACACTTATTAACCCCTAATCTGCCGAGCGGACCGCACCGCTACTATAATAAAGTTATTAACCCCTAATCCGCCTCACTCCCGCCTCAATAACCCTATAATAAATAGTATTAACCCCTAATCTGCCCTCCCTAACATCGCCGACACCTAACTTCAAACATTAACCCCTAATCTGCCGACTGGAGCTCACCGCTATTCTAATAAATGTATTAACCCCTAAAGCTAAGTCTAACCCTAACACTAACACCCCCCCTAAGTTAAATATAATTTAAATCTAACGAAATTAATTAACTCTTATTAAATAAATTATTCCTATTTAAAGCTAAATACTTACAACCCACCACCCACATACCCCTAATCTAACCCAAACCCCCCTTAAATAAACCTAACACTAAGCCCCTGAAGATCTTCCTACCTTATCTTCACCTCACCGGGTATCACCGATCGATCCTGGCTCCAAAATCTTCATCCAACCCAAGAGGGGGCTAGACATCCATCATCCGGCGGCTGAAGAGGTCCAGAAGAGGCTCCAAAATCTTCATCCTATACGGGAAGAAGAGGCGATCCAGACCGGCAACCATCTTCTTCCAAGCGGCATCTTCGAATTCCGATTGGCTGATAGGATTCTATCAGCCAATCGGAATTAAGGTAGGAAAATTCTGATTGGCTCATGGAATCAGCCAATCAGAATCAAGTTCAATCCGATTGGCTGATCCGATCAGCCAATCAGATTGAGCTCGCATTCTATTGGCTGATCGGAACAGCCAATAGAATGCGAGCTCAATCTGATTGGCTGATCGGATCAGCCAATCGGATTGAACTTGATTCTGATTGGCTGATTCCATCAGCCAATCAGAATTTTCCTACCTTAATTCCGATTGGCTGATAGAATCCTATCAGCCAATCGGAATTCGAGGGACGCCATCTTGGATGACGTCCCTTAAAGGAACCGTCATTCTTCAGTTGGACGTCGTCGGAAGAAGATGGGTCCGCACTGGAGGTCTTCACGATGGAGCCGGTCCTCATCGGATGAAGATAGAAGATGCCGCTTGGAAGAAGATGGTTGCCGGTCTGGATCGCCTCTTCTTCCCGGATAGGATGAAGATTTTGGAGCCTCTTTTGGACCTCTTCAGCCGCCGGATGATGGATGTCTAGCCCCCTCTTGGGTTGGATGAAGATTTTAGAGCCAGGATTGATCGGTGATACCCGGTGAGGTGAAGATAAGGTAGGAAGATCTTCAGGGGCTTAGTGTTAGGTTTATTTAAGGGGGGTTTGGGTTAGATTAGGGGTATGTGGGTGGTGGGTTGTAATGTTGGGGGGGTATTGTATGTGTTTTTTTTTACAGGCAAAAGAGCTGAATTTCTTGGGGCATGCCCTGCAAAGGGCCCTGTTCAGGGCTGGTAAGGTAAAAGAGCTTTGAACTTTTGTAATTTAGAATAGGGTAGGGCATTTTTTTTATTTTGGGGGGCTTTGTTATTTTATTAGGGGGCTTAGAGTAGGTGTAATTAGTTTAAAATTGTTGTAATATTTTTCTAATGTTTGTAAATATTTTTTTATTTTTTGTAACTTAGTTCTTTTTTATTTTTGGTACTTTAGTTAGTTTATTTAATTGTATTTATTTGTAGATATTGTATTTAATTCATTTATTGATAGTGTAGTGTTAGGTTTAATTGTAGATAATTGTAGGTAGTTTATTTAATTAATTTATTGATAGTGTAGTGTTAGGTTTAATTGTAACTTAGGTTAGGATTTATTTTACAGGTAATTTTGTAATTATTTTAACTATTTTAGCTATTAAATAGTTCTTAACTATTTAATAGCTATTGTACCTGGTTAAAATAAATACAAAGTTACCTGTAAAATAAATATAAATCCTAAAATAGCTACAATATAATTATAATTTATATTGTAGCTATATTAGGATTTATTTTACAGGTAAGTATTTAGCTTTAAATAGGAATAATTTATTTAATAAGAGTTAATTAATTTCGTTAGATTTAAATTATATTTAACTTAGGGGGGGTGTTAGTGTTAGGGTTAGACTTAGCTTTAGGGGTTAATACATTTATTAGAATAGCGGTGAGCTCCAGTCGGCAGATTAGGGGTTAATGTTTGAAGTTAGGTGTCGCGATGTTAGGGAGGGCAGATTAGGGGTTAATACTATTTATTATAGGGTTAGTGAGGCGGATTAGGGGTTAATAACTTTATTATAATAGCGGTGCGGTCCGCTCGGCAGATTAGGGGTTAATAAGTGTAGGCAGGTGGAGGCGACGTTGTGGGGGGCAGATTAGGGGTTAATAAATATAATATAGGGGTCGGCGATGTTAGGGCAGCAGATAAGGGGTACATAGGGATAATGTAAGTAGCGGCGGTTTACGGAGCGGCAGATTAGGGGTTAATAATAATATGCAGGGGTCAGCGATAGCGGGGCGGCAGATTAGGGGTTAATAAGTGTAAGGCTAGGGGTGTTTAGACTCGGGGTACATGTTAGAGTGTTAGGTGCAGACGTAGGAAGTGTTTCCCCATAGCAAACAATGGGGCTGCATTAGGAGCTGAACGCGGCTTTTTTGCAGGTGTTTGGGTTTTTTTCAGCTCAAACAGACCCATTGTTTTCTATGGGGGAATCGTGCACGAGCACATTTTTTAAGCTGGCCGCTTCCGTAAGCAACTCTGGTATCGAGAGTTGCAGTGGCGGTAAATATGCCTGTACGCTCCCTTTTTGGAGCCTAACGCAGCCATTCTGTGAACTCTCAATACCAGAGGTATTTAAAAGGTGCGGCCAGAAAAAAGCCAGCGTTAGCTACGCGGGTCGTTACCGACAAAACTCTAAATCTAGGCCTATGTGAATAAGAAACAAAAACATATGAAAACAGGTATTGCTGTATATTCAGAAATATATTGATAGGCATCCTAAAGGAGCATAAAAGAGAAAAAAAGTAAATGTTCTAATGTGTTAGATCTTTTTATTATTGCACTGATACTGGCAATAATAAAATTAGCCATTTTCCCTCCCCGGTGTCATGTAATAATTTACTACTGGGAGCTAGCTGAAAGCATGTGTGCAGCCACAAATCACCAGCTAGCTCCCAGGAGTGCAATGCTGTCCCTGAGCCTATTTATGTACAATGCCTTGCAAAAGTATTCACCCCCCTTGACTTTTTACCTATTTTGTTACATTACAGCCTTAAGTTCAATGTTTTATTAATCTGAATTTTATGTGATGGATCAGAACACAATAGTCTAAGTTGGTGAAGTGAAATGAGAAAAATATATATATATATAACTATTTTTTAGAAATAGAAAACAGAAAATTGGCATATGCGTATGTATTCACCCCCTTTGTCATGAAGCCCATAAAAAGCTCTGGTGAAACCAATTACCTTCAGAAGTCACATAATTAGTGAAATGATGTCCATCTGTGTGCAATCTAAGTGTCACATGATCTGTCATTACATATACACACCTTTTTTAAAAGGCCCCAGAGGCTGCAACACCTAAGCAAGAGGCACCACTAACCAAACACTGCCATGAAGACCAAGGAACTCTCCAAACAAGTAAGGGACAATGTTGTTGAGAAGTACATGTCAGGGTTAGGTTATAAAAAAATATCCAAATCTTTGATGATCCCCAGGAGCACCATCAAAACTATCATAACCAAATGGAAAGAACATGGCACAACATCAAACCTGCCAAGAGACGGCTGCCCACCAAAACACACGGACCGGGCAAGGATGGCATTGATCAGAGAGGCAGCACAATGACCTAGGGTAACCCTGGAGGAGCTGCAGAGTTCCACAGCAGAGACTGGAGTATCTGTACATAGGACAACAATAATCTGTACGCTCCATAGAGTTAGGCTTTATGGCAGAGTGGCCAGAAGAAAGCCATTACTTTCAGCAAAAAACAAAATGGCAAATTTTGAGTTTGCGAAAAGGCATGTGGGAGACTCCCAAAATGTATGGAGGAAGGTGCTCTGGTCTGATGAGACTAAAATTGAACTTTTCGGCCATCAAAGAAAACGCTATGTCTGGCGCAAACCCAACACATCAAATCACCCAAAGAACATCATCCCCCACAGTGAAACATGGTGGTGGCAGCATCATCCTGTGGGGATGTTTTTCAGCAGCCGGAACTGGGAAACTGGTCAGAGTTGAGGGAAAGATGGATGGTGCTAAATACAGGGATATTCTTGAGCACAAACTGTACCACTCTGTGCGTGATTTGAGGCTAGGACGGAGGTTCACCTTCCAGCAGGACAATAACCCCAAACACACTGCTAAAGCAACACTTGAGTGGTTTAAGAGGAACATGTAAATGTGTTGGAATGGCCTAGTCAAATCCCAGACCTCAATCCAATAGAAAATATGTGTTCAGACTTAAAGATTGCTGTTCACAAGCGTAAACCATCCAACTTGAAGGAGCGGGAGCTGTTTTGCAAGGAGGAATGGCCATAAATCCCAGTGGTAAGATGTGGCAAGCTCATAGAGACTTATCCAAAGTGACTTGGAGGTGTGATTGCCGCAAAAGGTGGCTCTACAAAGTATTGACTTTAGGGAGGTGAATAGTTATGCACATTGACTTTTTCTGTTATTTTGTCCTATTTGTTGTTTGCTTCACAATAAAAAAAAACCAGACATCTTCAAAGTTGTGGGCATGTTGTGTAAATTAAATTATGCAAATCCTCAAACAAATCCAAGGAGGAGAGATTGATTTAATAGCAGGCTTGATACAAACCAAAGCCTAAACAAAACAGTGAATATCAGGAAGATTAGCAATCTTTCTATGAAATAAAACAGAGCAGAGATTTGTCCCTTCAAAGTACTTGCAGACAAACCTTTATCCAAACCATCCTGAAGAAACTGTAAAATTCTAGGAATTCTAAAAGAATGCCAAGAGAATTTATGAGAAGAACACCGTGAAATATAGGTCTTCCAAACCCGATAATAAATCGTCCTTGAAACAGACTTACGAGCCTGTAGCATAGTATTAATCAGTCAGAGAAACATCTAGGACTAAGCACTAAGCGTTCAATTTCCATACCTTCAAATTTAGCGATTTGAGATCCTGATGGAAAAATGGCCCTTGAGACAGAAGGTCTGGCCTTAAAGGAAGTGACCAAGGTTGGCAACTGGACATCCGAACAAGATCCGCATACCAAAACCTGTGAGGCCATGCTGATGCTATTGATAGTGTCTGTCATAAAGCAAATTTGAAAGCCAAGCCTGAAAAGCTCTGAAGATAGCACAGAGTTCTAAAATATTGATTGGTAATCTCGCCTCTTGAGCTTCCAAACCCCTTGTGCTGTCAGAGACCCCCAGACAGCTCCCCAACCTGTAAGACTTGCATCTGTTGAGATCACAGTCCAGGAAGGATGAACAAAAGAGAGCCCTTGAATAGTCTGATGATGGTCCAACCACCAGGACAGATAGAGTTAAATGTTGGAATTTAAGTATATCAGTTGTGATATCCGAGTATAATCCATGCACCATTGATTCAGCATGCAAAGCTGCAGAGGTCTCATATGAAAATGAGTAAAGGTAATCGCGTCCGATGCTGCAGTCATAAGACCTAAAACTTCCATGCACATAGCCACTGAAGGGAATGACCGAAACTGAAGGCTTAGACAGGCTGAAACCAATTTCATTCGTCTCTTGTCTGTTAAAAACAGAGCCATGGACACTGAATCTATCTGGAAACCTAAAAAGGTGACCCTTGTTTGAGGAATCAAGAAACTCTTTGGTAAATTGATCCTCCAAACATGTCTTTGAAGAAACAACAGTAGTTGTTTTGTGTGATATTCTGCCAAATGTAAAGACTGAGCTAGTACCAAGATATCGTCCAAATAAGGAAACACAGCAATATCCTGCTCTCTGATTACAGATAGAAGGGCACGAGAACATTTGAAAAGATTCATGGAGCTGTAGCAAGGCCAAATGGAAGAGCGACAAATTGGTAATGCTTGTCTAGAAAAGAGAATCTCAGAAACTGATAATGGTCTGGATGAATCGGAATACAGGTATACCTCACTTTACAGCGTTTCGCTAATACAGCGCTTTGTGGAGCTGAAGTTCAACCTCCAAAGATTTTGAAACAGTGCTGTAATCATCGTGAGATTGTGAGAAAAGTGACTGGCACCATTTTGTTATGCACACTTCACTCTGTTTACAGCATTACAGTGCAATCTGTGTCTCAGTGGTATAGTCTGACAAATTTTACTACAGTCATTGTCACTATTTTACAGGTACAGTATTTATTGAATACTGTGCTGTGCTAGTGTTAAACTAAATGCAGCACTAGTGCACTCCTAATATTTGTTAGTTCAAACATGTTTTCAAGTTTTTAAACACACTGGCAAGTGAAAAGGCGGTTTTCACTTTACAGCGGGGCTCCAGTCCCTAACCCGCTGTATGAGCGGGGTATACCTGTATGAAGATATGCATCCTGTAAGTTTATTGTGGACATATAATGACCTTGCTGAACTAAAGGCAAAAAAATAGTCCTTATAGTCACCATCTTGAAAGTTGGGACCCTTACAAAATGATTCAAAAACTTTTCTTTCTTTGGGACAGGGAATAGATTTGAATAAAACCCCAGACCCTGTTCCTGAAGCAGAACTGGTATAATTACCCCTGAATGCTCCAGATCTGAAACACACTTCAGAAAAGCCTGAGATTTCACAGGATGTGTTGGAACATGAGAGAGAGAGAATCTTCTCACAGGAGCTCTTACTCTGAAACCTATTCAATACCCTTGAGAGACAATGCTCTGAATCCACTGATTTTGAACAGAATCTGCCCAAATTTCTTGAAATCATTTCAATCTGCCCCCCACCATCTGAACTGGATTGAGGGCCGCACCTTTATGCAGACTTGGGGGCCAATTTGAAGATGGCTTCCAATTGGAACCAGAGTCTTTAGGAGAAGGAGTGGTTTTCTGTTCTCTATTCTAACGAAAGGGACTAAAATGATTAGAAGCTTTAGATTTACCCTTAGATTTTCTATCTTGAGGCAAAAAACTCCCTTCCCCCAGTAATAGTGGAAATAATAAAATCCAACTGAGAACCGAATAAATGTATTACCCTGGAAAGATAGAGATAGTAATCTAGATTTAGATAACATGTCAGCATTCCATGATTTGAGCCATAAAGCTCTTCTAGCTAAAATAGCTAAAGACATAGATTTAACATCAATTTTGATGATATCAAAAATAGCATCACAGATGAAATGATTAGCATGTTGAAGCAAACAAACAATGCGAGACAAATCAGGCTCTGTTTCCTGTTGTGCTAAGCTATCCAACCAAAACGTTAATGCAGCCGCAACATCAGCCATAGACATGGCAGGCCTGAGAATATAACCAGAATATAAATAAGCTTTCCTTAGATAAGATTCAATTTTCCTATCTAAAGGATCCTTAAAAGAAGTACTATCTTCCATAGGAAAAGTAGTACATTTGACAAGAGTAGAAATAGCCCCATCAACCTAAGGGACTTTTTCCCAAAACCCTAATTTAGCCACTGGCAAAGGGTACAACCTTTTAAACCTAGAAGGAGGAATAAAAGAAGCACCAGGCTTATTCCATTCCTTAGCAATCACATCAGAAATAGCATCAGGAACAGGGAAAACCTCAGGAGTAATCACAAGAGGTTTATAAACACAATTTAAACGTTTACTGGTTTTGTTATCAAGAGGACCAGACTCCTCAATATCCAAAGTAACCAATACTTCTTTCAACAAAGAACGAATTTACTCAATCTTAAAAAGATAAGTAGATTTATCAATGTCAATGTCTGAGGTAGGATATTCTGAACCAGAGAGATCCTCATCAGAAGAGGATAGTTCATTATGTTGTAGGTCATTACTAAATTTATCAGTTTTATGAGAAGTTTTAAAAGACCTTTTACGTTTATTAGAAGGCAGTATAGCAGACATAGGCCTCTATTTATCAAGCTGTCAACCGCAAATACGCTGGAATTCCACAGCGTATTTGTGGCGAGCCTGATTCGCTGTATTATCAAACCCTACAGACCAGCAAAACTAGAATATAGTGACGTAACATACGATCTGTCGGACTCAGTCCGACACAGGTCGATGGTTACGTCACTCCAGATGTTCCGAACGCAAGTTCGGCACAATCTGACTACTTTTGCTAGTTATCAAAGAGCTAACAGGTATGCTCACCACTATTCCGGCCCAGCGTATCTGGTTTTCAATCCGCCGCCCTGGAGGTGGTGGATGCCATAGGAATCAATGGGAGTCTGACAGCAGCGAAAGCTCATGTTCGCTGCTGCCCGATATCCCATTGATTCCTATGGTAAAAGTCTACACCTAACACCCTAACATGTACCCGAGTCTAAACACCCCTAATCTGACCCCCTACACCACCGAAACCTACAATGGTGCAAAAAAGTATTTAGTCAGCCACCAGTTGTGCAAGTTCTCCCACTTAAGAAGATAAGAGAGGCCTGTAATTTTCATCATAGGTATACCTCAACTATGAGAGACAAAATGTGGAAACAAATTCAGACAATCACATTGTCTGATTTGGAAATAATTTATTTGCAAATTATGGTGGAAAATAAGTATTTGGTCACCTACAAACAAGCAAGATTTCTGGCTCTCACAGACCTGTATCTTCTTCTTTAAGAGGCTCCTTTGTCCTCCACTCATTACCTGTATTAATGGCACCTGTTTGAACTTGTTATCAGTATAAAAGACACCTGTCCAAAACCTCAAACAGTCACACTCCAAACTCCACTATGGTGAAGACCAAAGAGCTGTCGAAGGACACCAGAAACAAAATTGTAGACCTGCACCAGGCTGGGAAGACTGAATCTGTAATAGGCAAGCAGCTTGGTGTGAAGAAATCAACTGTGGGAGCAATAATTAGAAAATGGAAGACATACAAGACCACTGATAATCTCCTTTGATCTGGGGCTCCACGCAAGATCTCACCCCGTGGGGTCAAAATGATCACAAGAACGGTGAGAAAACATCCCAGAACCACACGGGGGGACCTAGTGAATGACCTGCAGAGAGCTGGGACCAACGTAACAAAGGCTACCATCAGTAACACACTATGCCGCCAGGGACTCAGATCCTGCAGTGCCAGACGTGTCCCCCTGCTTAAGCCAGTACATGTCCGGGCCCGTCTGAAGTATGCTAGAGAGCATTTGGATGATCCAGAAGCAGATTGGGAGAATGTCATATGGTCAGATGAAACCAAAATAGAACGCTTTGGTAGAAACACAACTTGTCATGTTTGGAGGAGAGAGAACACCATACCTACTGTGAAGCATGGGGGTGGCAACATCATGCTTTGGGGCTGTTTCTCTGCAAAGGGAACAGGATGACTGATTCGTGTACATGAAAGAATGAATGGGGCCATGTATCCTGAGATTTTGAGTGCAAACCTCCTTCCATCAGCAAGGGCATTGAAGATGAAACGTGGCTGGGTCTTTCAGCATGAAAACGATCCCAAACACACCGCACGGGCAGTGGAGTGACTTCGTAAGAAGCATTTTAAAGTCCTGGAGTGGCCTAGCCAGTCTACAGATCTCAACCCCATAGAAAACCTTTGGGAGGAGTTGAAAGTCCGTGTTGCCCAGCAACATCACTTCTCTAGAGTAGATCTGCATGCAGGAATGGGCCAACATACCAGCAACAGTGTGTGACAACCTTGTGAAGACTTACAGAAAACGTTTGACCTCTGTCATTACCAGCAAAGGATATATAACAAAGTATTGAGATTAACTTTTGATATTGACCAAATACTTATTTTCCACCATAATTTGCAAATAAATTATTTCCAAATCAGACAATGTGATTGTCTGGATTTGTTTCCACATTTTGTCTCTCATAGTTGAGGTATACCTATGATGAAAATTATAGGCCTCTCTCATCTTCTTAAGTGGGAGAACTTGCAAAATTGGTGGCTGACTAAATACTTTTTTCCCCCACTGTACATTATACTTATTAACCCCTAAACCGCCGCTCCTGGACCCTGCCGCAACTCTAATAAATGTATTAACCCCTAAACCGCCGCTCCATTAACCCCTTATCTGCCGCCCCTATACCACTGCCACCTACATAAAGTTATTAACCCCTATCCTGCCAATCCCGGACCCCGCCGCAACTAAATAAATTAACCCCTAAACTGACGCTCCCAGAGCCCACCACCACCTACATTATATTTATTAACCCCTAATCTGCCCCCCCTACACCGCCGCCACTATAATAAACATATTAACCCCTAAACCTAGGTCTAACCCTAACACCCACTAACTTAAATATAATTTAAATAACTCTAAATAAATATTACTATAATTAAATAAATTATTCCTATTTAAAACTAAATACTTACCTATAAAATAAACCCTAAGATAGATACAATATAACTAATAGTTACATTGTACATAGTTACATTGTACATAAATACAAAAGTACCTGTAAAATAAAACCTAACCTAAGTTACAATTACACCTAACACTACCCTATAATTAAAATAATTAAATAAATTAACTACAATTAAATAAAACTAATTACAATTAAATAAAATAAACACTAAATTACAGAAAATAAAAAAATAATAATCTAATCCCCCTAATAATATAAAAAAAAAATAATAATAAAAATCCCTACCCTATACTAAATTACAAATAGCCCTTAAAAGGGCTTTTTGCGGGGCATTGCCCCAAAGTAATCAGCTCTTTTACCTGTAAAAAAAAATACAATACCCCCCAACATTAAAACCCACCACCCACACACCCAACCCTACTCTAAAACCCACCCAATCCCCCCTTAATAAAACCTAACACTAACCCCTTGAAGATCACCCTACCTTGAGCCGTCTTCACCCAGCCGGCACAAGTTGTCCTCCAGAGGGGCAGAAGTCTTCATCCGATCTGGGCAGAAGAGCACCTCCATCCGGAGCGGAGCGGGTCCATCTTCAAGCGAGCCGACGCGGAGCATCCTCTTCTTCCGACGACTCCAGATGAATGAAGGTTCCTTTAAATGACATCATCCAAGATGGCGTCCCTTGAATTCTGATTGGCTGATAGGATTCTATCAGTCAATTGGAATTAAGGTAGGAAAAATCCTATTGGCTGATGCAATCAGCCAATAGAATAGAGCTCGCATTCTATTGGTTGATTGGAACAGCCAATAGAATGCAAGCTCAATCCGATTGCATCAGCCAATAGGATTTTTCCTACCTTAATTCCGATTGGCTGATAGAATCATATCAGCCAATCGGAATTCAAGGGATGCCATCTTGGATGACGTCATTTAAAGGAACCTTCATTTGTCGGGAGTCATTGGAAGAAGAGGATGCTCCGCGTCGGCTGGCTTGAAGATGGACCCGCTCCGCTCTGGATGGATGAAGATAGAAGATGCCGCCTGGATGAAGTCTTCTGCCCGTCTGGAGGTCCTCTTCTGCCCGGATCGGATGAAGACTTCTGCCCCTCTGGAGGACCACTTGTGCCCAACTGGGTGAAGACGGCTCAAGGTAGGGTGATCTTCAAGGGGTTAGTGTTAGGTTTTATTAAGGGGGGATTGGGTGGGTTTTAGAGTAGGGTTGGGTGTGTGGGTGGTGGTTTTTAATGTTGGGGGGTATTGTCTTTTTTTTTTACAGGTAAAAGAGCTGATTACTTTGGGGCAATGCCCCGCAAAAAGCCCTTTTAAGGGATATTTGTAATTTAGTATAGGGTAGGGCTTTTTATTATTTTGGGGGGCTTTTTTATTTTATTAGGGGGATTAGATTAGGAGTAATTAGTTTAAAATTCTTGTAATAATTTTTTTATTTTCTGTAATTTAGTGGGGGTTTTTTTTTGTACTTTAGTTTATTTTATTTAATTGTATTTAATTTATTTAATTAATTTAATGATAGTGTAGTGTTAGGTGTAATTGTAACTTAGGTTAGGTTTTATTTTACAGGTACTTTTGTCTTTATTTTAACTAGGTAGTTATTAAATATTTAATAACTATTTAATAACTATTCTACCTAGTTAAAATAAATACAAACTTGCCTGTAAAATAAAATTAAACCCTGAGATAGCTACAATGTAATTATTAGTTATATTGTTGCTATCTTAGGGTTTATTTTATAGGTAAGTATTTAGTTTTAAATAGGAATAATTTAGTTAATGCTAGGAATATTTATTTAGATTTATTTAAATTATATTTAAGTATTTAAGTTAGTGGGTGTTAGGGTTAGGGTTAGACTTAGGTTTAGGGGTTAATATGTTTATTATAGTGGCGGCGGTGTAGGGGGGCAGATTAGGGGTTAATAAATATAATGTAGGTGGCGGTGGGCTCCAGGAGCGGCAGTTTAGGGGTTAAACAATTTATTTCGTTGCGGCGGGGTCCGTGATCGGCAGGATATAGGTTAATAACTTTATGTAGGTGGCGGCGGTATAGGGGGCGGCAGATTAGGGGTTAATAGGTATAATGTAGGTGGTGGCGGGGTCCGGGAGCGGCGGTTTAGAGGTTAATACATTTATTAGAGTTGCGGTGGGGTCTGGGAGCGGCGGTGTAGGGGTTAATACATTTATTAGAGTTGCGGCAGGGTGCGGGAGCAGCGGTTTAGGGGTTAATAACTTTATTTAGTTGCAGGGGGGCTCCGGGAGCGGCGGTATAGGGGGTAAAACAGTATAGTATAGTGTGGGTGCTTAGTGACAGGGTAGCAAAAAAGCTGTGAAAAAGCCGAAGAGCCGAGATCGATTACTGTTAGTTAACAGCAGTCCGCTGCTCATTGCCCCGTACTTGGTGCGTGGCTTTTTGACAGCTTTCTTGATAATTTTGGAGAACATATTATGGTCCGCGGCGTCAATGTTAGGCGATCTTAGGCGAGCGTATTGGTGCCGTTGAATGCAAGAAAGTCGACGGCTTGATAAATAGAGGCCAGAGCCTTCTGTATTGAATCCGCAATATAATTTTTCATATCAACAGGGATATCATGTAAATTAGATGTTGAGGGAACAACAGATACTGTATTAGTACTGATAGAAACATTTTTGGCATGCAAAAACTTATCATGTTAACTGTTACATACTACAGCCGGAGATATAATCTCAGCTAACTTACAACAGATACACTTAGCTTTGGTAGAACTGTGTTCATGCAGCATGGTTCCTACAGTAGCTTCTGAGACAGGATCAGATTGAGACATCTTGCAAAATGTAAAAGAAAAAATAACATTTAGACAAAATATTCAATTTCCTCATATAGCAGTTTCAGGAATGGGAAAAAATGCAAACAGCATAGCCCTCTGAGCATAAAGAAGGCAAAAGGCATATAGGAACTGAGGTAAAATTAAACCAATTGTTTGGCACCAAGTATGACACATGATGCAAAATGAAGTAGAAAAAAAAAATTGGCGCCAGCAAACCAAACAGCCGGAAATGACGCAACTCGCGTCATGACCGACGCAACTTTGTGCCAAACAACCTGGCATCAACAAAGATGCAGGAAATTATGAACTTGCATCATCATAGACGCACATTCGTGCCAAAAAATTCTCACGCCAAGAATGACGCAATAAATTACAGCATTTTGCGACCTTGCGAGCCTAATTTTGCCAGCAAAATTAAAGAGACTATACCCTAGGTAAGAAAATACATGATTCCCGTACCGAAACTGATAGTCTGCAAAGGGAAATATACATAGACCTGAGTCATACATATATTTAAAACTTTATATTAATACATAAAGCGCCAAACCATAGCTAAGAGTGTCTTAAATAATGATACATACTTACCAAAAGACACCCATCCACATATCAGATAGCCAAACCAGTACTGAAAACTATCAGCAGAGGTAATGGTATAAAAGAGTATATCGTCGATCTGAAGAGGAAGGTAGGAGATGAATCCCTACGACCGATAACAGAGAACTCTTGAAAAGATTTCCCATGAGAGAAAACATAAAATATGCTGAGAAGCGCTTATCATAGAAGAAAAATCAAGCACAAACTTACTTCACCACCTCCATAGGAGGTATTTTGAGGTTTGGGAAACTTTGACCCTCCTGGTAGGAATGTATATCCCATACGTCACTAGCTCATGGACTCTTGCCAATTACATGAAAGAAATGTAAATGTGATAATAGAACTAAATAAGTAAATTGAAAAATAACTTATTGATAGATAGATAGATAGATAGATAGATAGATAGATAGATGATAGATTAACTTGTATTAAATTGTATTATGTAGCTCTGAGTACATAATATATGACAATTATACTGTACATACAATCTACATACAGAGACCTGACCATCCAAATTCATATATTGGGAGCAGGGCCCTGCTCTGTAAAGCTTACAATATATTGGTGAATGAAACAGGTTTGAAATTTCTAGTTGCAGTTATGGTCAGAAGAAAGGGAGGCATATAAAAGCATTTTTTAACATTGACACTCAGCAGATGCACCTTTGAAGAAATGCACTGGAAAAATTTGCCCCCAGACTTCCTCCATTACAACAACTGTCTGTGTCACTCACTGTAACAATACTCCTTTGGGTCTAAGTGGGAGCGGTGGGAGGTAAGGAGGGAGGCGAGTGGATGGCCCTGCGAAGGAAGGAAGAGGGAGGGACGGGGTTCCCTACACTACAGAAAATTATTTTGAAGGGTGAGGGAGGGACAGGGTTCCCTACACTACAGAAAATGATTTTGAAGGAAGAGGGAGGGATGCGGTACTACACTACAAAAAGATCAGCTGGAGGGGGGCAGTGTTCCCTCTAAGGACAGATCTTGTGAGCAGCCCAGCAGTGAAACAGTTAGTAAGGTAACCATGCCTTGCTGTCTTTATTGTGCAGTGTCAGACAGAGCAGGAGCGAGCTGCACTGTGTATAATGGCACGGTCGGGCCGGGATGTGACTATACAGCTGGCCCGATGCGCTGTGTGAAAAAAACAGACCCACTCAGAAGAGCACAGAGAGCGGGTCTGAAATACTGTCATTGTTTTAAGAAAATCAAAGGGAATATTATGTTTTATAAAGATAAGGCTAATATAATGTTATATAATTCTGCACTATGTGCAGAATTATATAACATTATTTTTGAGGTTTACTGACACTTTAACATTATTAGGTATATAGAGAAATATATATTTAATAGAAATATTTTTTTCTATGTGAAGATATGGGTAACGCGCATTGCGGTTCACACTTTAGGTCTAACGCAGTGTCAAGTTAGTGCACATGAAGAATTACTAATCTTTTTTATTTTATTTTTATTTATAATAAAATTCTTTTATTAAAATATATTAAAGATGTACATGGATATCATGTAAGAATTACTAATCTTACATCAAATTATTGAAATATTTCAAATATTTAAAAAAAGCTAATAATTATTAAAAATTATTATAGATACTGTAAAACATTCTAAATAATTCATAGAATATATATACATTTTTTACAGTATCTATAATTTTTTTTAATAATTATTATACATTTTTTAATGTTTTATATTTAATATTTCAATAATGCAATATAAGATTAGTAATTCTTGATGTCCGCTAACCCGACACCGCGTTAGACCTAAAGCGCGAACCCCAAATCGCGTTATGCATATTTTACATTCCAATGTTCTTCCCATATATATATATATATACATAAATATTATTATTAAAAATATATTTCTATATATATCTGATAATGTTAATGAAAAATGGATATATCTATACCTGTATAGCTATAAGAATAGATATACAGGTAAAGGTATATACAGATATATATAGAGAAATGTATATTTACAATAAAAATTACATTCGGCTAGATTACAAGTGTTGCGGTACGGCTATTACCTCTGAAAAATTGGCCATTGCGCTGGAATGGCCAGTAACGCATATTACAAGTTGCAGTGGACGTTTGAGTGCAGGATTTTCCATTGCGCCGTATTACAGGTTGCGAGGTCCGGCTAAAATGCTTGAGTTACAGCCTATACCGGCACGATCCATTCCGCCATCTGCCACCCACCTACATCGCAACTATTAAATAAACCTATTAACCCCTAATCCGCCACCTCCTGACATCGCCGACACTAAATAAACCTATAAACCCCTAAACTGCCGGCCCCCACATCGCCAACACTATAATATAGTATTAACTCCTTAACCTGACACCCCCTAACTTTTAATTAAAATGACAATATAACTATCTTTAAATAAATAAAAACTTACCTGTGAAATAAAAAAACCTAAGATTAACCCCTTAATGACCGCAGCACTTTTCCATTTTCTGTCCGTTTGGGACCAAGGCTATTTTTACATTTCTGCGGTGTTTGTGTTTAGCTGTAATTTTCCTCTTACTCATTTACTGTACCCACACATATTATATACTGTTTTTCTCGCCATTAAGTGGACTTTCTAAAGATACCATTATTTTCATCATATCTTATAATTTACTATAAAAAAAATTATATAATATGAGGAAAAAATGGAAAAAAACACACTTTTTCTAACTTTGACCCCCAAAATCTGTTACACATCTACAACCACCAAAAAACACCCATGCTAAATAGTTTCTAAATTTTGTCCTGAGTTTAGAAATACCCAATGTTTACAGGTTCTTTGCTTTTTTTTTGCAAGTTATAAGGCCATAAATACAAGTAGCACTTTGCTATTTCCAAACCCCTTTTTTTCAAAATTAGCGCTAGTTACATTGGAACACTGATATCTTTCAGGAATCCCTGAATATCCCTTAACATGTATATATTTTTTTTTTAGAAGGCACCCCAAAGTATTGATCTAGGCCCATTTTGGTATATTTCATGCCACCATTTTACCGCCAAATGCAATCAAATAAAGAAAATCGTTCACTTTTTCACAATTTTTTTCACAAACTTTCTCACTGAAATTATTTGCAAACAACTTGTGCAATTATGGCATAAATGGTTGTAAATTATTCTCTGGGATCCCATTTGTTCAGAAATAGCAGACATGTATGGCTTTTGTTGTTGCTTTTTGGTAATTAGAAGGACGCTAAATGCCACTGCGCACCACACGTGTATTATGCCCAGCAGTGAAGGGGTTAATTAGGGAGCACGTAGGGAGCTTCTAGGGTTAATTTTAGCTTTAGTGTAGTGTAGTAGACAACCCAAAGTATTGATCTAGGCCCATTTTGGTATATTTCATGCCACCATTTCACCGCCAGATGCGATCAAATTAAAAAAAACGTTAAATTTTTCACAATTTTAGGTTTCTCACTGAAATCATTTACAAGCAGCTTGAGCTATTATGTCACAAATGGTTGTAAATGCTTCTCTGGGATCCCCTTTGTTCAGAAATAGCAGACATATATGACTTTGGCGTTGCTTTTTGGTAATTAGAAGGCCGCTAAATGCTGCTGCGCATCACACGTGTATTATGTCTAGCAGTGAAGGGGTTAATTAGGTAGCTTGTAGGGAGCTTGCAGGGTTAATTTTAGCTTTAGTGTAGAGATCAGCCTCCCACCTGACACATCACACCCCCTGATCCCTCCCAAACAGCTCCCTTCCCTCCCCCACCCCACAATTGTCGCCGCCATCTTAAGTGCTGGCAGAATGTCTGCCAGTACAAAAATAAAGGGAATCTTTGTTTTGTTTTTTAAAAAAATTGTATAGCATATTTACATATGCTGCTGTTTAGGATCCCCCTTAGCCCCCAACCTCCCTGATCCCCCCTCAAACATCTCTCTAACCATCCCCCTTTGCCTTTTTAGGGGCCATCTTGGGTACTGGCAGCTATCTGCCAGTACCCAATTTGCAGAAAAAAATGTTGTTGTTTTTTATTTTTCCCCAGTTTTTTTTCTGTAGTGCAGCTTCCCTCCCACATACCAACCCAACACCCCCTGATTTCGCTTTTTATTTTTATTATTATTAGGTTTTAGAACCCTGATTAGCAAATCCTATGGTGCATATTTTCTGTAGTGTAGCGGTTCCCACCCGCTCCCTCCCGTGCACGTGCCCGCCTCCTCCCTATTGTGCATGCGCGCGCATCCGTGCACGCCCCCGGTCATCCCCGCCCACGATCCCGCCCCCCTCCACATCGCTGGGCCCATCGATGGCCGCCACCCGCCTCCCACATCGGCTCCCACCCACCAACGATACCGGCCATCGATGTCCGGTGCAGAGAGGGCCACAGAGTGGCTCTCTCTGCATCGGATGGCCATACATGGTTATTGCAGGATGCCTCCATATCGAGGCATCACTGCAATAACCGGAAAGCAGCTGGAAGCGAGCAGGATCGCTTCCAGCTGCTTTCCACACCGAGGACGTGCAGGGTACGTCCTCAGGCGTTAACTGCCTTTTTTTTGAGGACGTACCCTGCACGTCCTCGGTCATTAAGGGGTTAAACTATAAATTAACCTAACATAACTATTCTAATAAAATAAAAAAAACTACCAATTAAAAAATCTAAATTACAAATTAAAAAAAAAATAATACTCCGAAAAAATTAAAAAAATCTAAGATTACAAAAAATAATAAACGCAATTATCAAAAATAAAAACAATTACACCTAATCTAATAGCCCTATAAAAATAAAAAATCCCCCCCAAAATAAAAACACCCCCAATAGCCCTTGAAAGGGCATTGCTCTAAGTTAAACAGCTCTTTTTAACTTTATTTAGGTGTCAGCGATGTCGGGGAGCGGCGGATTAGGGGTTAATCACTTTATTTAGTGCCGGCGATGTCGGGGAGCGGCGGATTAGGGGTTAATCGCTTTATTTAGTGTCGGCGATGTCGGGAAGTGGCGGTTTAGGGGTTAATAACTTTATTTAGTGTTGGCGATGTTGGGGAGTGACGGATTAGGGGTTAATAAAAAAATTTAGTGTTGGTGATGTCAGGGAGCAGCGGATTAGGGGTATTTAGACTAGGAGGCCAATTTAACAAAGGTCTTGCGGACCTGATCCGACAGTGCGGATCAGGTCAGCAAGACCTCGCTGAATGCGGAGAGCAATGCGCTCTCCATATTCAGCATTGCACCAGCAGCTCACAAGAGCTGCTGGTGCAATGCTGCCCCCTGCAGACTTGCAGCCAATGGGCCACCAGCAGGGAGGTGTCAATCAACCCGATCGTACTCGATCGGGTTGAATTGTGTCGATCTCTGTCCGCCTGCTCATAGCAGGCGCACAGGGCTATGGAGCAGCGGTCTTTAGACCGCTGCTACATAACTGCTGTTTCTGGCGAGTCTGAAGACTCGCCAGAAACACGTCCCTTCAAGCTCCATTTGGAGCTTGATAGATAGGCCTCTAGGGGTTTATGTTAGGGTGTTAGATTTAAACTTAACTTTCTTTCTCCCATAGACATCAATGGGGTTGCGTTTCAGCGATTAGCCATTCCGTGATCACAGGTGTTAGATTTTTTCTTTTTTTACAAAGACAATAAGAAAAACATACATGTATGACAATACGAAAACATCTTCCATGTTTACATTCATAGTTATACATTATACAACATGAATTTACACGTATTCCGTAGCTTCATCTATAACTACTTTCTGCTCTTTTTATGTGTATAAATTAGTGTACTGCCTTCCCCTAATTCCAGGTAGGGTACCAGCATACCACTTAAATCAGATGAGTCTATTTTATACTATTTTCCAATAATGCCTTAGCCTCTATAAATATCTCTATGTTGCCATTTTTTATAAAATAATACTCTTCGTTTAGTATATACTTATTTACTTTATTTATCCACTCTTCCTTTGTAGGAATATCTGTTTTTTTTTCCATTTTTTTAGGTTTATATTTTTTGCTCCATTGAACATTATTTGATAAATATATGATCCTTGGGGGAGGAACTCCTGGCTGCACAAACCAATGCACCTCCTGAGAAACCTAGTGGTAAGTGTTTTGTTCCTGAGAATCTTCGAACTAAACTTTTGCACACTTACCACTATCCTAAAGCTGCAGGTCACCCAGGCAAGAACCAAATTATTTGGTCTGTCACTCGACAATTCTGGTGGCCAGCTCTTCATTCTGATGTTGCTGCATATGTTGCCTCCTGCTCAGTTTGTGCACAGAATAAGACTCCTCAACGTCTTCCTGTGGGTCTTCTTCAACCTATTGCTAATGGTGAGCGTCCTTGAACACATCTTTCCATGGACTTCATTGTCGAGCTCCCTGTTTCCAATGGCAATACTGTTATCCTTATGGTGGTTGACCGTTTTTCTAAAATGTCACATTGCATTCCCTTGAAGAAGTTGCCTACCGCTCAGGAGCTTGCTTCAATTTTTGCCCGGGAGGTCTTCCGTTTACATGGATTACCCAAGGAGATAGTGTCGGACCGGGGTAGCCAGTTTGTCTCCAGATTTTGGCATTCCTTTTGTGCTCAAATGGGCATCCAGCTTTCCTTCTCCTCTGCATATCACCCTCAATCCAATGGGGCTGCGGAACGGTCTAATCAAGCTCTGGAACAGTTCCTCCGTTGCTATGTCTCAGATCACCACAATAATTGGTCTGAACTGTTACCTTGGGCAGAGTTTGCTCGTAATAGTGCTATTAATGCTTCCTCCAAGTTATCCCCGTTCATGGCGAATTATGGGTTTCAACCATCCTTGTTGCCCGATTCATTCATGTCTCAGGGTATTCCGGCTTTGTAAGAGCATCTCTGCCAACTACGTTCCACGTGGGTGCAGATTCAGGATTGCCTTCATCGTTCTATGCAGCGCCAAAAGTTCCAGGTTGATCGTAGGCATCTGCCCGCACCTTCCTACCAGGTTGGTGAGAGAGTTTGGCTGTCCTCCCGCAACTTGAACCTTCGTGTGCCTTCCAATAAACTGGCTCCCCGTTATGTTGGTCCTTTTCGAATACTCTGACGGGTCAATCCTGTGGACCCGAGGTGTTCATGCATCTCAATTGTAGCTACTTGACCTATATTTTATGTGAATCGAATAAACGCTATGTTTTATTATTTACTGGATTACTCTCTTTGTATACATTGGCAAGTTCTACTGTGGCCTGTTAGAGTATCCAGTCCCTGCCTGAACGTTACTCAGCACATCTGTGTTCTTTGACGCATGGCATACACACCGAACAGGTATCGAGTGACCAGAGAACACTTATGTGGATTGACCCAGTGCGCACACTGTCTTCAGCTTCCACCACAGGAGGGCACTGATTGAAGCTTTCCCCGATACGACAAAGTCATCAGTTTGTGCTTGATACGCTCTACCCGCTGATGGGTCGAATCCCAGAGGGAGGCAGGGTTTCAGAGTGGCATGGAGCTGTGAGAAGGGACACCAAAGAGGAGAAACACGGAGAAACCCCTGTGGGGATTACACAAGTTGGCGGCTCAGATTGTAAGTTATAAGGACTTTTGTTTGTGGTGGTGAGACACCCTTGTTACAGCTATTTTTGGACGGCTTTCTACAGCATTTGCCTACCCAGCATTTAAGTTTTGATGTTTGGATATTTCCACTTACAAGTGATTGCCAATAACATCTGACATTGTGTGTTTGGATTTGTTCTCTCTGGTCATTCTGCTTGTGGAGCTATAAGCCTCCTATGTGCTTTTGGAGAGTTCTAAGAAACATATATATATATTCACATATACTTGGCTTATATATATTATATAGTTATAGAGTCATTTCTCCCACTTGTCTTTTTGTTGGTTCTTCGTTTCCCCAATAAGCCGTTTGTCCTCCCGTGGGGGAGGGGTCGTTGAGGGGAGGGTACCGTCAGGGTTTTTTCCTGGCAGCCATTTTACTCACCTCTCTTGCTGACTCTGGTGCATACTGTGTGATGCTGCTCATTTCCTGCACTCCCTCTTATGGCCAGACTGGTGAACCTCATCCGTTTGAGACAGGATGCAGTCTCAGAATTGTGATGTCATCACTTATTATTTAAAGGGCCTCTGTTCAGTATGCTTTGCCCTTGCGTTGTCTCAGGCCTTTTTTTTTCGAGAGCTCCTGTGTATTACCTGGCTGTCTGACGTCCCTCCTGGTTCCTGATCCCTGGCTTGTTCCTGACTCTGCTGTTCTCCTTGTTCCTGATTCATGCTCGTCTGACTATTCGCTTTGGCTCCTGACTCGTCTCATCTGACTACCAGTTCTGGTTTTGATTCCTGGCTTATTTGACTTGTGGATTTTTTATTATTTTTTGCTATTAATAAAGGTGTGATTATTTTTGCACTTCTTGTCTCAGTCTGATTCCTGGCACTCTGACAGCTGGACTGTCATTGGGCAGGGTCAGACTGATATGCTACAGGATATTTTTTTCTCTGTGAAGGGGCATAGTGTGCTAAAAGAGTATACACCCTGAGTGGCACTGAAAATGAACAGGCACAGAAGTTTTTCTAGCTTTTGTTCTATCTTAGCTGAGTGCATCTCTCTCTCTCTCTCTTTATATTTATGCAAATTGCTCTTGGGTCTCCCTAAGAGTAAAAGGGCAAACCAGACGTGGACTCCTTGCACACATGCCCTTAGAGACTGCACCTCACTGACGAGGCCCACAGAAGGCCGAAACGATCGTCTGGGGTTGTTGTTTCTCTTGTTCAGAGAAGAATTGCCTGGTATTTTGGTGCTGGACTGTCATTGGGCAGGGTCAGACTGATATGCTACAGGATATTTTTTCTCTGTGAAGGGGCATAGTGTGCTAAAAGAGTATGCACCCTGAGTGGCACTGAAAATGAACAGGCACGAAAGTTTTTCTAGCTTTTGTTCTGTCTCAGCTGAGTGCATCTCTCTCTCTCTTTTTATATGAATTCTGACATTCACATATTTTTGTGGGTTATTGCTTGCAAATAGGTCTCAAAACGGCTCAAATTTGCAAGTTCTGTTTCCCGAGTACACTAGTTAGTGAAGCTTTCACTGCAAACCAATGTAATGACTCTTGATGTGTCTGAAACTTGCCTTTAATATTTTTTTAGGAAGCAAAATTTGCTCTAAACACACAAATGTCTTTATTATTGTAATTTTATTGGGGAAAAATTACAAAAAGTATTTACAAAATAGTAAACAACTTTATTATATTAACAAACCATTCCTTTTAACCCCTTATTGACCAGACCATTTTTCAATTTTCTTACTGTTAAGGACCAGGGCTGGTTTTACATTTCTGTGGTTAAAAAATAGATTAAATCATCATGTGACTGATTTAAAACAGAAAAGGGCAAAACAGAAATGCTCTGATTATAGGCTCGATTCCAGTCCTATAATCCTATAAACCTATGTTTATTATCTGTTTTACGGCTCCAGATACGCCTTTTTGTCATCAGATCCAAAAGGATATTGGAGACTTCACCCAAACTATGTGTGGACAGCATTGACCTCGGCAATTTAATACACCTGTCCAAGTTAACAATTAAATGTCTATGGACATGTTAAATTCAACAGCCAGAGGCACTTGATAAATCCACATCACCCATAGATTAAATGATGACACACATTGGCCAACAATCTGCACATGGCTGGACCAGAAAAACAAGATGGCGCAGCCCATGCTAACAATGGTGATGTGCCTTTTTGATGTTGATGGATTTGTACCAAAATAACAAATGATACCAAATCATTATCATCAATATGTAAATGTAAAAATATGATTTAAACATATCAACAATACATCGTCATTTGCAAAATCAATATAGGTATCAATACCAAGATATACTAATCTGTAAATTACATTAAAAAGTTATTTTAATAAAAAAAATAAACCCGGACTCTATCCAACTGTAACACACGCACATATGGAATACATTTACCCAATTAACCCACTATAAAAGGAAGCACTCATTGCCATGTTGCATGGTGATCAATGTCTCTGATGTGGCAGAGGAGGTAATATGAATGAATGTGAGGTAAAAAAACAAAAAACTGCAAATCTAATATTTTAGATTTGTGTAAGTTTTTTGTTTGCTTGATCATTTCCAGTATTTGTTTATTTACAGCCATTATCAATCATTAAGTGTGCCATTGTGGGGAAATATAAATCAAAGCTCAAGACAGATATCAAGATCTGCTGTGTTTGACTGTGATAATGTTAATGTAAAATAGATATCTATACCTATATATCCAGGAATAGATATACAGGTGTCAGGGTCACTCACCCTTCCTTGTTTCACATGGAGTGCAGACCTGTTTCTGGTTTCTCTTGCAGTGTTTCTGACACTGTGCATTCCTCTTATATGCCCTCTTATGGACAAACTTGTTAAGATTGTCACTCTGCAACTACTTGCAACTTCTGGCAACTTTCTGTCTCTCGGTGATGATGTAACCCCAGTTTACTATATAACCATCACCCAATCTACTTTGTCATCCGCCCTTGTGTAAAATCCAGATCTACCAAGAACTCTCCTGTATTTTGTTCCTCTTCTCCATGCTGACTCTGGCTTTGGCTGACTACCTGCTTTGGCATTTGTTCCATGACTTAGTACTGACCTCGTCCTGGATATCCCAATTGCTGTTTATTGTTATTTAAAATACATTTTATTGATTTTCTAACCTGCACTTTTGTTTCCGCCTGGTTTCTTGGTTCCTTTGTCTTCTGCGCTCTCCACTGACTTCTTACTTTCAACTTGTAATACGCGCTCAACCCAAAACTTGCAAAAAGATTAATTTAAGTGAGGTTTATACTTGAGCAAAAGCCCTAAATAGCACCCAACTTGTAATAGGGCCCACAGAGAGATAATGTAAATGTTGGTTAATAAAGATAAGAATCTTCAATAATACACATGGGCATAAAAGACACAAAAATGAGCATTCATTTTATATTACAAAAAATGCATAAAAATATTTTTACAGTAAAATGTCCTATCAATTTATCAGACTAAGCCCTTTTCTCAGTCAGTATCAATGTTAATATCAATGTTAATATTTTGAATTTATTTGTCTATTATGCTCAATAATTTTTCAAGTAAACAACTATGTTGAAATCTTTTCTGTTTAAATTCTGACATTCACATATTTGTGGTTTATTGCTTGCAAATAGGTTTCATAATAGCTCAAATTTGCAAATTCTGTTTCTCAAACAAATGCAAACAAATGTAATAAATCTTGATATGTGTCTGAAACTTGCCTTTAATATTTCTTAGGAAGTGATGCTTGTTCTAAACACACAAATGTCTTTTATTGGGAAAAAAAATTACAAAAATAAAATTATTTATAATGTAAACAACTTTATTATATTAACAAGCCATTCATTTTATATACTGGTTTATCTTTAGTTTTATTGCAGATTTATAAAAAAATAAAAATAAAAAGATTACATCGTCACATGATGATGCACCAATGAGCATGCTACTCCTGTGTTACAAACAGTATTCCCTCTAAGGCCAGTTTTGTAAGCAGCCCAGCGGTGAAACAGTTAATTAAGGCTATTAGCAAACACTAAACAATGCAGTCTGCAAGGTGTGGTTCAGGGCTGGATTGGGCTGCCGGGATACCGGAAAAAATCCCGGTGGGCAGGCAGAGGCTGGGGCAGCTGCAGTCTGCAGAAGTGTTTGGAGAGCAGCAAAGTTGTGATTAACTTGTGAGTAAGCGTGAGCGTGAGTGCAGCAGGCTGCCGCTCGGCTATTTCCATAGCCGCATCGCTGCTTACATCACCGCCCATCACCTCCTTACAAATCTACCAATATCCCTCCTTTTAGAACCTAGTAATCCTACTGAGGGTGTTCCAACAGATTCAGTAACCCCCATTGGAATCTGTTTCCCTGTCTCTCGCCGCACTTACTTTCAGCCCCTCCCCTTTGACCCTTTCTCACAGACGCAGAGATGTCGGTGAAGTGAATATCCTGCTGCTAATGTGGTTTAACCCTCAAATTAAACTGAACGTGCAAAGAAGAAAAGAATTAGCAGCGCTAGAAAAGCGCGGATATACTGAAATATATAAAAAAAAAAGGGGTTAATACCCAGTTTGTTTTAAAATATATGAATTATAAGCAATACAACTTAAATCCTTAAAAATAGGGACGTCTCCCAATCTAGATTAGAATCACAATAAACAATTCAACAATTGTGAAAATGCTGGGCAGCTTATTAGCACAATGTTGCAAACACATATAGTAATATTACAGTAGGAGCGTGTGCAGTGCAATAAATATCCACCAAACTATTTCCACAATGTAACAAACAAATTTAAAACAAAATGTTGCAATGCAATAAGGTTACACCGGATAAAATAACAGAGATACTTTGTAAATAGATACCAAAAAATCTATACATGTACTATCAGTGTGGACAGGAATCGCCGGAATTCAACCCGATCGAGTACGATCGGGTTGATTGACACCCCCTGCTGGCGGCCCATTGGCCGCGAGTCTGCAGAGGGTGGCGTTGCACCAGCAGCTCTTGTGAGCTGCTGGTGCAATGCTGAATACGGAGAGGGTATTGCTCTCCGCATTCAGCGATGTCTTGCGGACCTGATCCGCACTGTCGGATCAGGTCTGCAAGACATTTGTTAAATTGGCCTCATAGTAATATTACGGTAGGAGAGTGTGCAGTGCAATAAATATCCAGCAAACTATTTCCACAATGTAACAAACAAATTTAAAACTTGATATATAAAATGTTGCAATGCAATAAGGTTACACCAGATAAAATAACAGAGATACTTTGTAAATAGATACCAAAAAATCTATACATGTACTATCAGTGTGGATTAATTATATTAGGCTTAGTGTCCAAATATACAAACAAATTGGTCAAACTCTGTAAATCAATGATTTCCTTAATTTGCTGAATAGGAATGTTCACATTACCCTCAATGGGTTTACCATTTTCAGAGGTGGATATTTGTTGCACTGCACATGCTCATACCGTAATATTACTATATGTGTTTGCAACATTGTGCTAATAAGCTGCCCAGTATTTTCACAATTGTTGAATTGTTTATTGTGATTCTAATCTAGATTGGGAGACGTCCCTATTTTTAAGGATTTAAATTGTATTGCTTATAATTCATATATTTTAATATAAACTGGGTATTAACCCCTTTTTTATATATTTCAGTATATCCGCCCTTTTCTAGCACTGCTAATTCTTTTTTTTTTAACTACTAGTGTGTCATTCAAGATAATGAGGATATTAATGTGCCTTTCCTAGAAAAAAAATTATATATACTGTATATTAAACAGCAAACAGATATGTTAATGATTTGTTGCTGAACTGTCTAATGTGTTTCAATTAAAGTGTCAATTAAAAATGGACTACAACCTTTTTTTTTCCAGATAAGTTTGGGAATAATGCACAGCAATTAAATGCCTTTTGTTAGTAACATCTGGCTGATTTTTGTTCCTTACTGCTACTACTACTGGGCCATAGGGGGCAGGGCTGAGCCAGAGGGGGCGGGGCTGGGCCGGTCTATATAAATTTCCAGGGCCGGTCTGATTTCCCAATCCGGCCCTGGTGTGGTTCCATTAGTAACTGTTTCCTTGCTGGGCCGTTTACAAAACTGGCCTTAGAGGGAACACTGGTTACAAATCTTGTCTCACATTTTGTCAGTCAGAATAAATTTTCTAAATATTTAAAGGGACGTAAAAGTGAAAAACAGAAATGCTCTAAGGGTTAATTCCATTCTTTCTAATTGTGTTTATCGGCTGTTTTATGGCTCCCAATACGCTTTTTTTTTTCTCATCAGAGTGATTACATTGCAAAGGAGGACACAAATCCTGTTTTCGAAAAAGATTGTATCAGAAAAATTTACACAAACAATGTCCTCTGCAATCTTAATCCACCTGTCCGCAAGTTATCAATTAAATATCGATCACAAAATGGACATGTTGAGTTCAACAGCCAAAGGCTCTTGATAAATACTCATCACCCAAAGATCAAATAATGACACACATGGGCCAACAATGGCTGGACCAGAAAAACAAGATGGTGCAACCCATGCTAACAATGGTGATGTACCTTTTTGATGTTGATGGATTTTTACCTAATAACAAATGATAATGGAATATGTCATTATCATCAATATGTAAATGTAAAATTATATGATTAAAACATATCAACAATATATCATCATTGGCAAAATTAATATAAATATCAATACCAAGGTATACCTATCTGTAAATGACTTTAAAAAGTTATTCTTTTAACCCAATTTACCCACTATAAAAGGAAGCACTCTTACATGCCTCTGATTGGCTGTGGAGGCAATAGGAATTAAATTTGAGGTAAGAAAAACCCTTTAAAACTAACATTTATGGGGTTTTTTTGTTTGCTTAATCAATTTATCTGTGTTTATCTGCAGTCCTTATTGATCGTTAAGTGTGCCGTTATGGGGAAATATATCAAAGCTCAAGACAGTTATTAAGCTTGGAGGTGTTTGACTCTGGAAGACTGTGAACACTTTGATAAAAAAATAAAACGTACAATACTTTTTTTTCGAACTTATAAAAGGGAAATCAGAAAGCTTGAGAGCAGCAAAGCACTACTGGGACCAAGCTAACCACATCTGGTTAGTCAATGAAGAGGGCAAACTGTGTGTAGCCACAAATGAACAGCTAGCTCCCAGAAGTGTGTTGCTGTTCCTGAGCCTACCTAGGTATGGTTTTCAAAAAACAATACCAAATGAATTAAGTAAATTTGATAAAACAAGTAAACTAGGACTTCCGGTGGGCGGTACATCAAAATGGCAGCATGAGATTGCAGCTCTCTGAAAATGATCTTTTTGCAGCTCTAATCTGATGCCATCCACGTCTCTCTTGACAATTTTCTGTGACTGAGAAATTTTGTGGATAGAGGAACGAACACCTTTCTCTTCCCCGGAAAGCACTAAAAGAATATAATTAAGGGACACGAACACAGTGTCTTATACCTCCCAAGATGGACTCTCTCACTAAAGAAGTAGAAGCTATATTCCTACCGCATTTGGATAACCTCGTGAGATCCTGCTGTATACTTCATGCAGAGATCCGATCCCTTCAGGGACCTCATTTCCCGCTAGTCATTGCCCCTGTCCATGTCAAGGAAAATGTTTTGTCCCCAGGCCTACCTAGGCGTCATTCTCTCTGGGACGTAACGCGGCTGGACAACGATGAGTCTGACTCAGGAGGTGATGAAGACTGGCCATTTAACACCGGTTTACTTGTCTTGCTGGAGAGTGACTCTAGCTTCAAACTGGGATCAGTGCTTAAGGGAGATCTCGATGCAGCTCCTGTGGGGTGCAGACGGCTGGCTAATCGGTTGGACACAGGAAATTCGGTAGAATCGAACTTTATCTGGCACCACACAGATCTTCTGAAACTGCCAGTCTGTCATCCAACCTCGCCTGATATATACCAGCCGTTTGGCAAAGCATCGTACAGTGCTGTACAACGACTAGTGACTCAGCTGCAGCTCATACTTGATACAGGATCATTTCTAGGCCTCTCAACTTGCTCTACACCACCTATTTGGACTCCCCTGCCCAACTCCCTGATGTATTGTTACAATTATCCACCTCGATTGATTGAGAAGTACTATTACTGCTTGATAATACGAGCTGGAATCGGATCAACTATCTAACAGATCCACCGCATATCTAGTAAAGTCCCTGTCAGTTTCAGAGTGGTTGTCATTCTGAGTCTTGAACGGCAAACTTTGATACTCAGACTTTTGTTTAGTTCTGATCGTCTCCATTGCAAGTCTAACTGAACTGCTTCTCTGATATAATTGTTGATGTTTTGTGTTGTGCTTGTTTTCTTTTGGTTATAACACCCTTCATACAACAGGAAAATTTTGATCTACACCATAGCTTTAATAATGTTCTGCAATTAGTATAAATCGATAGGTACTGGTATCTTTAGACACCCCCAGGGCAGTATACATCACCTTTTGTAGAAAATGACAATGTAAGTGTACCTTATCTCACCCCTTAAGCCCCACTAACTTGATATTGGCCATGACAGAAGAAAGTATACACTTATTGGTGCAGCTAGTAACAATTTGGGAGTTGAATCGTATGACCTACACACTCCACATCATACTCAGCTTGTCATGTCAAAAGAGTCTTATCATATTTCTGCATTTATAGCCCTGGTGTCTATCCACTTCTAGGTCTTTCCTAGAGCATCTGAAAAACCTAATTTGATAGCTATGGTTTAAATTATATACCCACACCCATGTCTACTGTTGATAATATATAGTAGTACGCTAATGACTCCTACTGGTATCTATAAAACGAAGCGGTAAGAGTTATGTTAGAATTCATTCTGTTAATAGATGGTTATGATCTCCTTTTATTTTTCAGTATTTAACTGCAAGACAGAATCTTAAACTTAATCAATTATAATTCTCTACTACACTTCGAGTGTCACACTACGGGGCTAGTTAACAGGAGAAGGGTTTGGCTGTTCGCCCTTTTTCCAATTTTTTGTTTTATATGGGTTTGTTCATTTGTCTGTTAGTTTGTTTGTGTGTTTGTTTAATGGAAAATTAAGGAACCCAGGTGACTTCAATGTGGGATGTCCCTATATTTTAACTTTCTTTATATGTTAAAAGCATTACTTTCACTCATAAAGTACTTATTACCATACATTGAAAAAGCACGTCCCATAACTATGCCAACTTTGCCTTAAGTAGAACTGCATATTTCTCCTATGTTTTAATACACTGTACACTTAACGGATCCACCGATCTACATGTCGCAATAACTTATCCTGTAATGTTATCTACTTACCAAAATGTACATTTGACCTATCTGCTGTTGTATGCTCTCCATTAACTTTATATCTTGCGACAATATTTGCTTTTGTATTGTACCTGAGTTCCTTGAATAAAAAAAACAAAACAAGTAAACTAAAAATGCCTCTTAAAATGTCATGCTCTATATCATAGTTTCTCAACTCCAATCCTAAAAACCTTAACAGGTCAGATTTCCATGATATCAAAACTAGAGCACAGGTGAAATAACCAGCTGATCAGTAACCATGGTTACTAACCTGCTCTAACCTATAAAATGATTATTCCACCTGTGCTCTACTTCCGATATCATAAAAACCTAGCCTGTTAGAAGTCCTAAGGACTGGAATTGAGAAGCACTTCTCTATATGAACCATGAAGGTTTAAAATTAACTTTCATACCATTTAAATACTGCTCTTTCATGTGGATTACATGACATTTTTTATTGCAATGTCCCTTTAAATGATACCATATTTTTCTACAAATCATGTGATTACAGTCAGCAAAACAAGATCTCTGCTTTTTATGCATAAATTTATTTACAGGACCAATTGGAATATTGTCCATAAACAAAATGTATGAAGTACAACCAGCAAAAGAAACAGGTAATGTCATATTTTTATATTGCATGTAGTTTCACATTTTACTGCTACCCCAATGGTAGCTTTGTGTCAAAAAATGAAATTTATAACAAAAAACCCCATAAAATCTGAAATTATTATTAAAACACTACGTATTAAAATGTTTTATTTTTTGTTTTTTAACCCCTTAATAACCACAGCACTTTTTCATTTTTTGTCCGTTTGGGACCAAGGCTATTTTTACATTTTTGCGGTGTTTGTGTTTAGCTGTAATTTTCCTCTTACTCATTTACTGTACCCACACATATTATATACCGTTTTTCTCGCCATTAAATGGACTTTCAAAAGATACCATTATTTTCATCATATCTTATAATTTACTATAACAAAAATTATAAAATATGAGAAAAAAATGGAAAAAAACACACTTTTTCTAACTTTGACCCCCAAACTCTGTTACACATCTACAACCACCAAAAAAAAACCATGCTAAATAGTTTCTAAATTTTCTGAGTTTAGAAATACCCAATGTTTACATGTTCTTTGCTTTTTTTGCAAGTTATAGGGCAATAAATACAAGTAGCACTTTGCTATTTCCAAACCACTTTTTTTCAAAATTAGCGCTAGTTACATTGGAACCCTGATATCTGTCAGGAATCCCTGAATATCCCTTGACATGTATATATTTTGTTTTAGAAGACATCCCAAAGTATTGATCTAGGCCCATTTTGGTATATTTCATGCCACTATTTCACCGCCAAATGCGATCAAATAAAAAAAATTGTTCACTTTCTCACAAATTTTTTCACATACTTTAGGTTTCTCACTGAAATTATTTACAAACAACTTATGCAATTATGGAATAAATGGTTGTAAATGCTTCTCTTGTTCTCTTGGATCCCCTTTGTTCATAAATAGCAGACATATATGGCTTTGGCTTTGCTTTTTGGTAATTAGAAGGCTGCTAAATGCCACTTTCTTGTTACACCTAAAAATATTACCATATTCTTTTTTTTTTATAAAAACAAAAACAAATGCAGACTCCTATTGTCTTTTAGTGTTGTCATTTTTCATTGAAAAAAAAAAATAGAAGACACCTGTTTCCCTAAACTGCTGCGCCATGTTCCTAAACTTTCCAACTCCTTGCGATGCCACCTGGGTATATCCCTGAACTGCCCAACTAGTCCCCATATGCCACCTGTTTACACCCTTAGACTGTCCAACTCCTTCCTGTGCCACCATTTAACCCTACAGTTCCCAAATCCTCACTGTTTTGCACATTATATTGCTAGACAGCCCAACTCCTCCCTATATTGCAGTTATGCCCCTGCACTATCTATCTATCTATCTATCGGGTACTTGTAAAGCGCAAACTAATCACCCGTGAGGGTCTCAAGGCACTATGGGGGGGGGAAGAGGGGGGCTAAGGGAAGACAATTCAGTCGAAGAGCCAGGTCTTGAGGTCCTTCCTGAAGTTTGTAAGGGAGGTGGATTGTCTGAGGTGCAGCGGGAGGGAGTTCCATGACTTTGCTGCCATATAGGAGAAGGATTTTCCTCCAGCTGTTTTTTTCTTGATGCGGGGGATGACTGCGAGTGCTTGGTCGACAGAGTGGAGTTGTCTGGAGGGGGTGTAGAAATTGACACAGTGATTGATGTATTCAGGACCGATGTTGTGGAGGGCCTTGAATGCATGGGTTAGGAGCTTGAAGGTGATTCTCTTGTTGACGGGGAGCCAGTGTAGGTTCCTTAGGTGTTCGGTGATGTGGTTTTGGCGAGGGATGTTGAGGATGAGTCTGGCCAAGGTGTTCTGGATGCGTTGGAGTCGTTTCTGGAGCTTGATGGTGGACCCCACGTAGAGTGCATTGCCGTAGTCCAGTCGACTACAGACGAGGGCGTGGGTGACAGATTTTCTAGTTTCAGTGGGGATCCACTTGAAGATTTTTCGCAGTAGGTGGAGTATGTGTCGAAGAGACGGCGTTGACTTGGCGGTCCATGGAAAGTGATGAGTCGAGGATGACGCCTAGATTTCGTGCGTGGTGTGTTGGAGTTGGAGGGTGACCGAGGGCTGTGGGCCACCAGGAGTCATCCCATGCAGATTTGGTGGGTCAGAGGAGGAGGATTTTGGTCTTGTCAGTGTTGAGTTTGAGACGGTTGTTGTTCATCCAGGTGGCGATTGCTGTAAGTCCTTCGTGGACATTTTTCTTGGCGGTGGCGGGGTCTCGGGTGAGTGAGATGATTAACTGGGTATCGTCAGCATAAGAGATGATGTTGAGGTTGTGTTGTCGGACGATGGTGGTGAGGGGGGCCATGTAGATGTTGAAGAGGGTGGGGATAAGAGAAGAGCCTTGGGGTACGCCGCAGCTGATTGCTGTGGGATTGGAGGAGAAGGGTGGGAGTCTGACTTTCTGGGTTCTGCCGCTGAGGAAGGAGGTGATCCATTCCAGGGCCTTATTGCGGATGCCAGCATCGTGTAGGCGCGTCAGGATGGTGCTGTGGGCTACAGTGTCGAATGCGGCTGAGAAGTCTAGAAGAATGAGCGCAGCAGTCTCTCCTTGGTCGAGCAGGGTGTGGATGTTGTCTGTGGCAGCGAGGAGGGTGGTCTCGGTGCTGTGATTGCTCCTGAAACCGGATTGGGAGGGGTTCAAGATGTGGTTGGTCTCGATGTGGTCAACAAGTTGTGCGTTGATGGCCTTCTCGATTACTTTGGCTGAAAAGGGGAGAAGAGAGATAGGACGGTAGTTTTTAGGATCTATGGGGTCAGCTGTGGGTTTCTTCAGCAGGGTTTTCAGCTCTGCATGCTTCCAGTCTTCTGGGAAGGTGCCAGTTTTGATGGAGCAGTTTATGGTGAGGCAGAGTTCGTGGGCGATGGTAAAACCCACTTTGTTGAATATGTGGTGTGGGCATGGGTCTGAGGGTGCTCCGAAGTGGATAGATTTCATGATTCTGAGTGTGTCCTCCGTGGTGAGGGGGCTCCAGGTAGTGCGTAGAAGGTGGCGGGTGGTGGGTTTGGGTGAGGTGGTGGTGGGTGGGTCGGCGGTGAGTGGTGAGTTCTGGAGCTCAAGGCTATCGTAGATGTTGATGATCTTGTGGTGGAAGTAAGTAGCGATGTTGTCGCAGAGGTCCTGGGAGGGTGGGATGTCATTAGTATCACTGTTGGGTTTGTAGAATTCCTTGATGATTGTGAACAGCTCTTTGCTGTTGTGGGTTTTGGCGTGGATTCTGTCTAGGATAGTGGTTTTCTTTGTGGTTTTGATGAGGTGGTGGTGGGTGGTGACGGATTCTTTGTAGTCGGATTTGTCCGAGGGGGATCTCCATATTCTTTCTAATCTTCTGCAGTTGCGTTTGGAGTCCTGGAGGGTGGGGGTGAACCAGCTGGCCTTTTTGGTGGGCTGGCGGCAGGACGGTTTCTTGAGGGGGGCGAGGGTATTTGCGCAGTCTGTGATCCAGCGATGTAGGTGGCGGGTGGAGGAGTTGGCGTCAGTGGAGGTCACTGGGGGGGACTTGATCAGGGTGGAGTGCAGTTGTTATTGGGTGATGTTGTTCCAGTTTCTGCGGGGCAGGTGGTGATGCTGGAGGTGCGTGGTGGGTTTGTTGAAGGAGAAGTGTATACAGTGATGGTCAGTCCAGTGGAGTTTCGTTATGTGGTTGACTGAGATGTGGTTGCCTGCGGAGAAGATTGGGTCGAGGGTGTGTCCAGCTATGTGAGTTGGGGCATTTACAAGTTGCTTCAGTCCAATGGTTCCAAGATTTTCCAGGAGGTTGGTGGTGTTGTGGTCATTGGGGTTGTCTAGATGGAAGTTGAGTTCACAGAGTAGGATGTAGTCCTTTGAAGCGAGGGTGTGGGGTGCAAGGTGGTCGGTTATGGAGTCACAGAAGGGGGAAGCGGTCCTGGAGGTCTGTAGATGAGGGTGCCGCGGAGGGTGGTGTTGTGGTTAACCTTGATTTTGAAGTGTAGATGTTCCCAGTCTGGTGAGTGTTCATTGGAGGTGGTTGTGACTTGGATGGAGTGTTTGTGGATGATGGCAATGCCTCCTCCAGGTCGGTTGCTGTGGTCCTTGTGGGTGATTTTATAGCCATCACCCTATATTGCAGTTATGCCCCTGCACTCCCAACTCCTCCCTATATTACAGTTATGCCCCTGCACTCCCAACTCCTCCCTATATTACAGTTATGCCCCTGCACTCTCAAATCCTCCCTATATTATAGTTATGCCCCTGCACTCCCAACTCCTCCCTATATTACAGTTATGCCCCTGCACTCTCAACTCCTCCCTATATTACAGTTATGCCCCTGCACTCTCAACTCCTCCCTATATTACAGTTATGCCCCTGCACTCCCAACTCCTCCCTATATTGCAGTTATGCCCCTGCACTGCCAACTCCTCCCTATATTGCAGTTATGCCCCTGCGCTCCCAACTCCTCCCTATATTACAGTTATGCCCCTGCACTCCCAACTCCTCCCTATATTGGCCCCTGCACTCCCAACTCCTCCCTATATTGCAGTTATGCCCCTGCACTCCCAACTTCTCCCTATATTGCAGTTATGCTCCTGCACTCTCAACTCCTCCCTATATTACAGTTATGCCCCTGCACTCCCAACTCCTCCCTATATTGCAGTTATGTCCCTGCACTCCCAACTCCTCCCTATATTGCAGTTATGCCCCTGCACTCCCAACTCCTCCCTATATTGCAGTTATGCCCCTACACTGCCAACTTCTCCCTATATTGCAGTTATGCCCCTGCACTGCCAACTCCTCCCTATATTGCAGTTATGCCCCTGCACTGCCAACTCCTCCCTATATTGCAGCTATGTCACTGCACTCCCAACTCCTCCCTAGTATGCAGTTATGCCCCTGCACTGCCAACTCCTCCCTATATTGCAGCTATGTCCCTGCACTCCCAACTCCTCCCTAGTATGCAGTTATGCCCCTGCACTGCCAACTTCTCTTTATATAACTTATTTATACTACTCGGTTTCCCAACTCCTCCAATTCGCTATACTGTTTCTCTACCTCCCAAGCTAGCCAATATAACATTGCCAGGAAACAGCAACTGAACCCATCAGCACCAATCACACAACCCTGCCAATCACTGGCTGTGCTCTGCATGAAAGCTGCAGTGCTTGTAGCTTTCTAGTGGGACTACACTGCTTCTTTACTGTCCCTTTAAATGTTACTAGGGCTTGTAACACTCTACTTGATCAAGTGCGTTACAAGTCTGTTCTATATTATAAATTATTTTTACAGTATAAATTACAACTTGACTCATTTCGTGTCTAGTACCATGAGTATGATTTTATTTACACAGGTACACAATATAATGAGATATGATTCTATTCACAGGTACAACTGACTCAATGCAGGAGAGAGTTTATGCTGATATACGTCCAGAGGAGATAGGTACAGATACATGTGTTTAATAAATCTACTGCTGTACCGCTATATGGCAGCTGTGTTTGCAACTATGTTTTTAATAATGTTACATAAGACACGCTCCTCTGCCTACCCCAGTATGCTCTCATAGAAAGGTACTAAGTTACAACAAAAAGTACCAAGGGAAAGGTAAATCCAATAATAGAAGTAAGTAGAAAGTATTTTTTTTTTAAATAGTATAATCTACCTTTCTTGATTTAGATAGGATACAATTACACACCTGGGTAGGTAGCATGCATTTGTCAGAAGCACTACAGGGTAGCAAATGCTGTTGTTGTTTAGTGCTCATGCAAATGCAAGTGTATAACATTCTTAAAAGTATTCCTGCAAAATTGCTGCCCTATAGTGTTCCAGACATATGCACGATCCTGAGCCAACCTACATGCTTTTCAACCAAGCATACCAAGAGAACAGTCAATTTGAAAACAAAAATAAATTACAAACGGGTAGATTACGAGTTTTGTTGGTAAAGCTGTACAGGGCTAATGTGCAGTTTCTGCTCACCGCTCACCTACAGACAACGCTGGTATTACGTTTTTTTTTTTTAAACCCGGCGTTAGCCGCAGAAAAGTGAGCAGAGAGCAAAATTTTGCTCCACATCTCACCTCAATACCAGCGCTGCTTACGATAGTGGTGAGCTGGCTAAACGTGCTCGTGCACGATTTCCCCATAGGAATCAATGGGGGACAGCCAGCTGAAAAAAAAACTAACACCTGCAAAAAAGTAGCGTTCAGCTCCTAACGCAGCCCCATTGATTCCTATGGGGAAAGAAATGTATGTCTACACCTAACACCCTAACATGAACCCCGAGTCTAAACACCCCTAATATTACACTTATTAACCCCTAATCTGCCGCCCCCAACATCGCAAACACCTGCATTATATTATTAACCCCTAATCTAACGCTCAGGACACCGCCGCCACATACATTATACTTATGAACCCCTAATCTGCTGCCCCCAACATCGCTGACACCTACATTATATTTATTAACCCCTAATCTGCCGCCCCCAATGTCGCCACAACCTACCTACAATTATTAGCCCCTAATCTGCCGCCCCCAACGTCGCTACCACTATATTAAAGTTATTAACCCCTAAATCTAAGTCTAACCCTAAACCTAACACCCCCTAACTTAAATATAATTTAAATAAATCTAAATAAAATAACTACAATTAACTAAATTATTATGATTTAAAACTAGATACTTACCTATAAAATAAACCCTAAGCTAGCTACAGTATAACTAATAGTTACATTGTATCTAGCTTAGGGTTTATTTTTATTTTACAGGCAACTTTGTATTTATTTTAACTAGGTACAATAGTTATTAAATAGATATTAACTATTTAATAACTACCTAGCTAAAATAAGTACAAATTTACCTGTAAAATAAAACCTAACCTAAGTTACAATTACACCTAACACTACACTATAATTAAATTAATTCCCTAAATTAACTACAATTAAATACAATTAAATAACATTATCTAAAGTACGGAGAAAAAAAACACTAAATTACAGAAAATAATAAAATAATTACAAGTTTTTTAAACTAATTACACCTAATCTAATCCCCCTAATAAAATAAAAAAGCCCCCCCAAAATAATAAAAATCCCTACCCTATACTAAATTACAAATAGCCCTTAAAAGGGCTTTTTGCGGGGCATTGCCCCAAAGTAATTAGCTCTTTAACCTGTAAAAAAAAAAATACAATACCCCCCAACATTAAAACCAACCACCCACACACACAACCCTACTCTATCAGCCAATCGGAATTGAAGGGACGCCATCTTGGATGACGTCACTTAAAGGTACCGTCATTTAGTCGTCGGATGAAGACAGAAGAGGATGCTCGGCGTCGGATGTCTTGAAGATGGACCCGCTCCACTCTGGATGGATGAAGATAGAAGATGCCATCTGGATGAAGACTTCTGCCCGTCTGGAGGACCTCTTCTTCCCAGCTTGGATGAAGACTTCTGCCCATCTGGAGGACCACTTCGCCCGGCTTCGTTGAGGACTTCAGCCCAGTTGGGTGAAGACTTCTCAAGGTAAGGTGATCTTCAAGGGGTTTACAGGTTAAAAAACTGATTACTTTGGGGCAATGCCCCGCAAAAAGCCCTTTTAAGGGCTATTTGTAATTTAGTATAGGGTAGGGATTTTTATTATTTTGGGGGGCTTTTTTATTTTATTAGGGAGATTAGATTAGGTGTAATTAGTTTAAAAAACTTGTAATTATTTTATTATTTTCTGTAATTTAGTGGGGGGGTTTCCGTACTTTAGATAATGTTAGTTAATTGTATTTAATTGTAGTTAATTTAGGGAATTAATTTAATTATAGTGTAGTGTTAGGTGTAATTGTAACTTAGGTTATATTTTACAGGTAAATTTGTACTTATTTTAGCTAGGTAGTTATTAAATAGTTAATATCTATTTAATAACTATTGTACCTAGTTAAAATAAATACAAAGTTGCCTGTAAAATAAAAATAAACCCTGAGATAGATACAATGTAACTATTAGTTATATTGTAGCTATCTTTGGGTTTATTTTATAGGTAAGAATTTAGTTTTAAATAGGAATAATTTAGTTAATAATAGTAATTTTATTTAGATTTTTTAAAATTATATTTAAGTTAGGGGGTGTTAGGGTTAGACTTAGGTTTAGCGGTTAATACATTTAATATAGTGGCGGCGACGTTGGGGGCGGCAGATTAGGGGTTAATAAATGTAGGTAGGTTTTGGCAATGTTAGGGACGGCAGATTAGGGGTTAATAAAATTTAACTAGTGCTTGCGAGTCGGGAGTGCGGGGGTTTAGGGGTTAATATTTTTATTATAGTGGAGACGATGTCCGGTTCGGCAGATTAGGGGTTAAAAAATGTATTTTAGTGTTTGCGATGTGGGGGGGGGGCCTCAGTTTAGGGGTTAATAGGTAGTTTATGGGTGTTAGTGTACTTTTTAGCACTTTAGTTAAGAGTTTTATACTACGGCGTTAGCCCATAAAACTCTTAACTACTGACTTTCAAATGCGTTAGGGATCTTGGAGGTAGAGGCTGTACCGCTCACTTTTAGGAAGACTCGTAATACCGGCATTAGGAAAATCCCATTGAAAAAATAGGATACGCAATTGACGTAAGTGGATTTGCGGTATTTTTGAGTCGCGCCAAAAAAGTGAGCGGTACACCTGTACCTGCCAGACTCGTAATACCAGCGGGCGTTAAAAAGCAGCGTTGGGACCTCTCAACGCTGCTTTTTAACCCTAACGTAAGACTCGTAATCTAGCCGATAGTTTTTTTTTTTAGTATATATATATATATTCTGAACTCTGGAAGAAAGTTAACTGGGTTTCATGTCCTTTTAATTTTGACATCCAATTCCTTAAATGATTTAATAGGGATATAAAAGTCCCTAAATTGTTATACTGGCTATTTAAAGGAATATATTTTTTTATACTCAAAGAGAAATCCAGATTTTTTTCTTTCAAAATTCAGACAGAGCATGCAATTTTAAAACAACTTTCTAGTTTACACATATTATCTAATTTTCCTTGTTCTCTTGCTAACCTATGTTGAAAAGAATACCTAGGTAGGCTCAGGAGCAGCAAAGCACTACTGGGAGCTATAAGCTGATTGGTGGCTGCACATATATGCTACCTGTCATTGGGTCACCTGATGTATTCAGCTAGCTCCCAGTGATGCATTGCTGCTCCTTCAACAAAGGATATCAATAGAACAAAGCAAAATTGATCATTGAAGTAAATTGGAAATCATAAATCATGAAAGTTTAAAGGGACATGAAACTCCACATTTTTCTTTTATGATTCAGATAGCGTTCAATTTAATAATATGCTGCCATTTAGTGCTCTTGCAAATGCAAATGTATAACATTCTTAAAAGTATTCCTGCAATATGTCTGCCATAAAGTGTTCCATATGGATGCTTTTGATCCTACCTACCCGCTTTTCAACAAAGCATACCAAGAGAACAAATTTGATAACAGAAATAAATTGGATTGTCTTTTCTTTTTTTTACACTCTGTATGAATTGGGTTTCATGTCCCTTTAAATATTTCTGTTAAAAATTTAACATGGACATGAAAGCCCCTAAATTGTTATGCTAGCTCTTTAAAGGAATATATTTTGCTATACTTAAAGGGACATTAAACACTAAATAAATGCTAGATAGAATGATGCATTCAAAGAAAAGGTTAGTCTGAGAGATGTATTTTTTAAAGTTTCAGTAGCTGTTTAGATATTGACAATATAAGTGTAAAGTTTTAGTGTCTATAAAACAATGGGAGCTGGCATGTTGTAACTTAGGTTTCTTTCTCTGCTGTGGCCAATTAGGGAGAGTTATAAATAGGTCAGTAGAGTGTGCAGCCAATGGCTGTGAGGAATATAACAGTGTTCTGCACTTTCATTTTTAACAGGAACTCAAAAGCTCACGATTTCAGAATAAAATTACAGGAAAAGGGGACAAAATAAATAATGAAAGTATATTTGTTGAGTTTTTGTTATATATAGTATTTATCATTTCATATTACCATCTAAAAGTGTTTAATGTCCCTTTAAACAAAAAAGTGCTTTCCTTTACAGAACTCCTGTTTCTTTGAAAGCACCAACGGTACAGATGCCTCTGGCTTTAAACACTTGCCTTGCACATACTCAGTCCTGTGTATTACCCCCATAATAGCTGTAGACGTACTGAGAGTGCAGAGAAGTAAAAAATGTTGGAAACAGGAGCGCCTTTGCCTTTTTCCAGAAAGTGAGACTATTGTCAATATTACATTTTTTTAAGGGACATTTTACTGTGAAAATAAAATGCTCTATTTAAAGTGAAGGTCAAGTCCGGCTCACTCGTTTACATTTTTATACTGTACATTTAAAATCAGCATGATGTTCATTCATCAAAATCTTCATAAATATTTGTGTCATTTCAATTTTTACCTCAGTTGTCCGCCCGACATCTTCCCGCAATTGATTGACAGTTTTTATAAATCTTATAGCCAATTCCTTTTCTACCCCCGGGGCGTCCTGCCGCTTTTTACCCACGTCATCAATATCTATTGCGCATGAGTGTAATCCCGGGAAGCGTCATAGACTTCGTGCTCGTGCATGATAAGCGCCTGCGTATTACGCTCTATGTTTGTATCCGATACATTGAGTCTGTCACTACTATTGAGCGCAAGAGAAGAAAGCAACTAAAATAATAGTGTCCGTTGTACTCATCCAAACGGGTAAATATTATGGCACCAGACGCAAAATAATATCTATATGTTTTAACATTTCTACGAATGCGCGAATGCGGGTAAAATACGCATGCACATTTTGAACCTGGTGTTGTGCACAAGCTTGGAAGTGACGTGGTCAGCTTGTTGAAACGCTCGCTACGTCACACGTGCCAAAGAAGGAAGTGGAGCAGGGGAGGAGTAAAAATACGAAACAGCGGTATTATATATATCTATTTTACTACAAAATAATTGACATTTTTACAAAATTATGTTAGCGACTTTAATAGTTAGATTATAATGTTTACATGGGTGCTGTGCATTTAGTTAAAATTGACCTTCACTTTAAATAAATCATTTTATTTTTATACAAAAAATAAGTTTCTTTGACAGTGTGTGTGTAACCCCTACATAAAGTTGCCACAGAGGCATTCCTACAATAATTCATAATGTTGGCTGCAAAGTACACTCTTTTTAGAAGGGGCTTAAATGCTACAAGTTTTCTTCCCCCCCCCCCCCCCCCCCGTTAAATATTTAAACCCTCACTTCCTATGTAATAAACATCATACAAGCACCACACATTTCCTTATTTCAATATGTGCTTAACTCCTTCAAGAGTGTTAAATTTGTAGTCATCTTGCACTCCTCATCATTTTGCTCCAGATAAGACCGACCAATGATGAGAGCATACACATGTATGCGTGTTTCTCATTTGCTCAACAGCTGTATTGTATTGTCATGTGGGACAGACAGAAGAACAACTTTAACTATGTAAGGGTTACACACACACTGTCAAAGAAACTTATTTTTTGTATAAAAATAAAATGATTTATTTAAATAGAGCATTTTATTTTTACAGTAAAATGTCCCTTTAAAAAATGTAATATTGACAATAGTCCCACGCTCTTGTAAGTCTACAGCTATTATGGGGGTAATACACAGGACTGAGTATTTGCAAGGCAAGTGTTTAAAGCCAGAGGCATCTGTGTCTTTGGTGCTTTCAAAGAAACAGGAGTTCAGTAAAGGAAAGCACTTTTTTGTTTAAAGGGACGTTAAACACTTTTAGATGGTAATATGAAATGATAAATTCTATATATAACAAAAACTCTACAATAGGGAGGTTGGGGGAGTAAGGGCATATCCTACATTGCAGAATATATTTAAAAATAAAATAAAAACAAAACAAACAAAAAAAGCTTATTTTTATACTGGCAGACCTTCTGCCAGTACTTAAGATGGGGGTGACCTTTGGGGGGTGGGGGAGGGAAGAGAGCTGTTTGAGAGGGATCAGGGGGTGGGATGTGTCAGGTGGGAGGCTGATCTCTACACTAAAGCTCAAATTAACCCTACAAGCTACCTAATTAACCCCTTCCCTGCTGGGCATAATACAAGTGTGGTGCGCAGCAACATTTAGCGGCCTTTTAATTACCAAAAAGCAATGCCAAAGCCATATATGTCTGCTATTTCTAAACAAAGGGGATCCCAGAGAAGAATTTACAACCATTTGTGGCATAATTGCTCAAGCTGTTTGTAAATCATTTCAGTGAGAAACCTAACGTTTGTGAAAAAGTTAACTTTTTTTTTTTATTTGATCACATTTGGCGGTGAAATTGTGGCATGAAATATACCAAAATGGGCCTAGATCAATACTTTGGGTTGTCTACGAAAAAAAAATATATGCATGTGAAGGGATATTCAGGGATTCCTGACAGATATCAGTGTTACAATGTAACTAGCGCTAATTTTGAAAAAAAAAAATGGTTTGGAAATAGAAAAATGCTACTTGTACTTATTGCCCTATAACTTGCAAAAAAGGAAAGAACATGTAAATATTGGGTATTTCTAAACTCAGGACAAAATTTAGAAACTATTTAGCATGGTTGTCTTTTGGTGGTTGTAGATGTGTAACAGATTTTGGGGGTCAAAGTTAGAAAAAGTGTGTGTTTTTTCCATTTTTTCATCATCATTTATATTTTTTATAGTAAATTATAAGATATTATGAAAGTAATGGTATCTTTAGAAAGTCCATTTAATGGCGAGAAAAACGGTATATAATATGTGTGGGTACAGTAAATGAGTAAGAGGAAAATTACAGCTAAACACAAACACCGCAGAAATGTAAAAACAGCCCTGGTACTTAACGGTAAAAAAATAGAAAAATGGTCTGGTCATTAAGGGGTTAAAAAGAGCATATCTAGGTAGGTAACATGCACATGTCTGGAGCACTACTTGGTTGCAAACACTACTGCCATTTAGTGCTCTTGCAAATGTATAAATTCTTTAAAGTATACAGCAAAACTGCTGCCATATACAGCTTATACGTATATGCATTTGTGAATGGCTGATGGCTGTCACATGGTACGTGTATGCATTTGTGATTGGCTGATGGCTGTCACATGATACAGGAGGAGTGGAAATAGACATAACTTTCAGATTTTTCAGAACAAAATCTACTACTCATTTGAAGTTCAGACTAAGTGCTATAGCATTGTCTTGTTATCTTGCATTTGTTGATTATGCAAATCTACTGCATTTACTGGTCCTTTAAATACACTTTTAAAGGGACATTTTATTTTACAGCTGGTGAGCAAATAAGAAACAGGTATACATGTGTATACTCTAATCACTGGTGGTGTCCTTTTCTGGAGCAGAATGATAATATCCAAGGAGTGCAAGTTTAAAGGGACAGTCTACTCCAGAATTATTATTGTTCAAAAAGATAGATAATCCCTTTATCATAACCAACACTGTTATATTAATATACTTTTTACCTATGTGATTACCTTGTATCTAAGGCTCTGCAAACTGCCCCCTTATTTCAGTTCTTTTGACAGACTTGCATTTTAGCCAATTACTGCTGACTCATAAATAACTCCACGTGAGTGAGCACAATATTATCTATATGGCACATATGAACTAGCGCTATCTACCCATGAAAAACTGTCAAAATGCACGGAGATAAGAGGAGGCCTTCAAGGGCCTGTAAATTTGCATATGAGCCTACATAGATTTACATTTCAACAAAGACTACAAAGAGAACAAGCAAATTTGATGACAAAAGTAAGTTGGAAAGTTGCATGCGCTATCTGAATCATGAAAGTTTAATTTTGACTAAACTGTCCCTTGCACTACATATTTAAGCCTTAAAATAAGGGAATGTTTGGTGCTTTCGTGGGGTTTATAACATGTGAAGTGAGGGGTTAAATATTAAAAGAGGAAAAATTAAAAAAAGAAGAAAATTTGTTGCAAAACAATGTAGTAGCATTTATGTCCCTTTATTAAAGAGCATCCTTTGCTGTTAACCTAATGAACTACTTTAAGAATGCCTCTGTGATTGTTTAATTCAGCACTGTTTCCCATCTGTGTATTCCATTGTACAGTTACTGTGAATAATAATATCAATCACCTAACAATATTTAGGGACAGTAGGGTGACATATGAGTTTCACAATGATCTGTTTAGTATCAAAAGTTACCGCTCCAGACCCTAAAAACTAAGCACTGTGTATTAACAATTCAGGGTAGACTAGAAATCAAACTCTATAAAGTAACAGTGCTGTACAGAGAATACACTGCTTATGTCATCAAATACACAGTTCAGTTTTTTTTCCACATAGTATCCCATAGCTCCTATGGTGCTGCACTTGATTGGCTGCACTAGGCAATCTCTCAAACTAATTTACCATTGATTTTAAAGTGGGTGTCTACAAAATATATCTGTTGCAAAATATAAAAACCTGAATTATTTAAAGGCATTATCTTCCATTCATGGAATATATTCTATTAAAAGGATACTAAACCCAATTTGTTTCTTTAATGATTCAGTTATAGCATGCAATTTTAAGCAACTTCCTAATTTACTTTGATTATCACATTTTCTTTGTTCTCTTGCTATCTTTATTTAAAAAGCAGGCATGTTAAGCTTAGGAGCTGGCCCATTTTTGGTTCAAAACCTGGGTTACACTAGCTTATTGGTGGCTAAATGTAGCGACCAATAAGCAAGCGCTACCCAGGGTGCTGAACCTAAAATGAGCTGACTCCTAAGCTTTATATTCTTGCTTTTTAAATAAAGATAGCAAGAGAACAAAAAAATTGATAATAGGAGAAAATTAGAAAGTTGCTTAAAATTGCATGCTGTATCTGAATTATTAAAGAAAAAAATTGGGTTTAGTATCCCTTTAATTTCAATGTCTCCATTATGTGATTAATTTGCTTCCATTATAGAACATTTTCACCAACAATGTATTTCTAGTTTAAAGGGAAATTATAATGAATAATTACCTGTTCTAATTCATTAGCACATAAACATAGCTTTCTAGGCACTGTAATACAAAATATGTTTTCTTTGACAAAAAAAAGAGCATGTCATATTTGTACGAGATTGTGCTTTTAAGAGGAAAGATACTATCATGGTATAGACATGTGCAATTCGTTTTGGCCGATTCAGAGATTCGGATGAATCTGAATTTCCGAATCAGCACCATAATGAAAATTCGGAAAACAAATAAATCAGTTTCGGAATTTTCGGATCCATTCCTTATTCATATTCTTTTCATTGTTCTAATCTAAACCGCAGTTCCCAACATCGCCAACACTAACTTAAACACTCAATAAAGCTATTAACCCCTAAACCGGCATTCGCCGACACTAACTAAACCTATTAACCTCTAAACCGCCGTTCCCCTGACATCGCGACACTAACTAAACCTATTAACCTCTAAACCGCCATTCCCTGACACTAACTAAACCTATTAACCTCTAAACCATCGTTCCCCGACATTGCCAACACTAACTAAACCTATTAATCTCTAAACCGCCGTTTCCCGACACTATCTAAACCTATTAACCCCTAAACCGCCGCCCCCACACATCGCCAACACTAACTAAACCTATTAACCTCTAAACCGCCACCCCCCACATCACCAACACTAACAAAACCTATTAACCTCTAAACCGCCGCCCCCCATATCGCCAAAACTAAATAAACCTATTAAACCCTAAACCGTCGTCCCCCCACATTGCAAACACTAAATAAAATACTTAACCTCTAAACTGCCATCCCCCACATTAAACTATTAACCCCTAAACATAACACACCCTAATTTTAACCTAATTAAAATACACCTAAAGTAAAGTTACAATTATTAACTAACCTATTTAAAAATAAATACAAACTTACTTGTGAAATAAAAATAAAACCTAAGCTAGTTACAATATTACTATTTACTAACTACCTAGATAAAATGAATACAAACTTACCTGTAAAATAAGTTTAAACTTAAAAAAAACTAACATTACTAGTTTAAAAAATCGAATACCAAAAATAAAAAACCTACCATTACTAAAAATAATAAAACCTAACATTACAAAAAAATTAAAACTACTATTACAAAAAATAATAAACACTAAAATTTAAAAAAATAAAAAAAACTACCATTACAAAAAATTAACAAATGAAATTATCCAAAATAATAAAAAATATTCCTATTCTAATACCTGTATAAAAAAGCACCCCAAAAATAAAAAAAATACCATTACAAAAAATAACAAACGAAATTATTCAAAATAATAAAAAATATTCTAATATTCTAAAAAAAAACACCCCAAAAAAAAAAAATCTATAATAAACTACCAATAGCCCTTAAAAGGGCCTTTTGTAGGGCATTGCCCTTAAGTTAACAGCTCTTTTGCCCCCAAAAATTAAACAAATACCCCTAACATTATAAACCCCCACCCCCCCAAATCCCCAAAATAAATAAAACCTAACTAAAAAAAACAAATCTACCCATTTCCCTGAAAAGGTCATTTGTATGGGCATTGCCCTTAAAAGGGCATTCAGCTCTTTTGCCCCAAAAAATTAAACAAATACCCCTAACATTATAAACCCTCACCCTCCCAAATCCCCAAAATAAATAAAACCTAACTAAAAAAATTAATCTACCCATTGCGCTGAAAAGGGCATTTGTATGGGCATTGCCCTTAAAAGGGCATTCAGCTGTTTTACAGCCCATTAAAAATAAAAAAGCCCTAATCTAAAAAAAAAATCAAAAAAATCAGTACTCGCAGTTCCTGAAGTCTGGCGAAAGATCTTCATCCAGACGGCTCCATCTGCATCCATCACGGGACCGGCATCTTCTATCTTCATTCTAGCAAAGGATTAGCGGTCGGTGGATGCGCAGAGGCGGAAGTTCAGGCGGAGGTCCATTGGTCCGACGTGGAGGTCCTCTTCATGCGATCATCCGCCGCACACTGAAGATTAAATGCAAGGTACCCCTTTTATATGAGGGTACCGTTGCATTCCTATTGGCTGAAAAATTCATGAACTGTGAGTACTGATTTTGAGGTTAGTGTTAGGTTTTTTTTGTTTTTGGTGTGGTTTTTTTTTTTTTTAGATTAGGGCTTTTTTATTTTTAATGGGCTTTAAAAGAGCTGAATGCCCTTACAAATGCCCTTTTCGGGGCAATGGGTAGATTCGTTTTTTTAGTTATGTTTTTTTTATTTTGGTGGTTTTGGGTGGTGGGGGTTTGTAATGTTAGGGGGTGGTTTTAATTTTTGGCAAAAGAGCTGTTAACTTTAGGGTAATGTCCTAAAAAGGCCCCTTTAAGGGCTATTGGTAGTTTATGATAGATTAGGGTTTTTATATTTTGGGGGGTGTTTTTTTTTTTAAACAGGGGTATTAGAATAATTTTTATTATTTTGAATAAGTTTTTATTTTTTATTTTTAGTAATGGTATTTTTTTATTTTTGTGGTGTTTTTTTTTTAGATTAAGGCTTTTTTTATTTGTAATGGGCTGTAAAAGAGCTGGATGCCCCTTTATGGGCAATGCCCATACAAATGCCCTTTTCGGGGCAATGGGTAGATTAGTTTTTTTTTACTTTGTTTTTTTAATTTGGGGGGGTTGTAATGTTAGGGGTATTTGTTTAATTTATTAGCAAAAGAGCTGTTAACTTTAGGGCAATGCCCTACAAAAGGCTAAAAGGGATAATATAAATTAGTTTTTTTTTTAATTTTGGGGTTTTGGTTTTTTTAAACAGGGTTTTAGAATAGGAATAATTTATAATTTTGTATAATTTCGTTATTTTTGTAATGGTAGTTTTTTAATTTTAGTGTTTATTTTTTTTAGTAATGTTAGGTTTTATTATTTTTAGTAATGTTAGGTTTTTCCTATTTTTGGTATAATTAGATTTTTTTAAACAAGTAATGTTATTTTTTTTTAGTTTAAGCTTAGGTTTTATTTTATTTCACAGGTAAGTTTGTATTTATTTTAACTAGGTAGTTAGTAAATAGTAATATTGTAACTAGTTTACGTTTTATTTTTATTTCACAGGTAAGTTTGTATTTATTTTTAAATATGTTACGGCTAGATTATGAGTTTTTCGTTTTGAGCTGTGCGGTGCTAACGAGCAGTTTTCCCTCACCGCTCACTTACATGCAGCGCTGGTATTACGAGTTTTTACAAACTCGTCGTTAAAAAGACAAGAAGTGAGCGTTGAGCAAAATTTTGCTCATTACCGCACTTCAATACCAGCGCTGCTTAAGTCAGCGGTGAGCTGGTTGTATGTGCTTGTGCACGATTTCCCCATAGGAATCAACGGGGAGAGCCGGCTGAGAAAAAGTCTATCACCTGCAAAAAAGCTGTGTAAAGCTCAGTAATGCAGCCCCATTTATTTCTATGGGGAAATAAAATTTATGTTTACACCTAACACCCTAACATGAACATGTCTAAACACCCCTAATCTTACACTTATGAACCCCTAATCTGCTGCCGCCAACATCGCCGCCATCTACATTATATTTATTAACCCCTAATCTCCCGCACCCAATGTCGCTGCAACCTACCTACACTTATTAACCCCTAATCTGCCGCCCCCAACATCGCCGCCACTATAATAAACATATTAACCCGTAAACCGCCACACTCCCACCTCGCAAACATTAGTTAAATATTATTAACCCCTATTCTGCCTCCCCTAACATCGCCGCCACCTACCTACATTTATTAACACCTAATCTGCCGCCCCCAATGTTGTCGCCACTATACTAAATGTATTAACCCCTAAACCTAAGTCTAACCCTAACCCTAACACCCCCTAACTTAAATATAATTAAAATAAATCTAACTAAAAATTCATATCATTAACTAAATTATTCCTATTTAAAACTAAATACTTACCTATAAAATAAACCCTAAGATAGCTACAATATAACTAATAGTTACATTGTATCTAGCTTAGTGTTTATTTTTATTTTACAGGCAAGTTTATTTATTTTAACTAGATAGAATAGTTATTAAATAGTTATTAACTATTTAATAACTACCTAGCTAAAATAAATACAAATTTACATGTAAAATAAAACCTAACCTAAGTTACACTAACACCTAACACTACACTACAATTAAATAAATTTACTAAATTAAATACAATTAAATAAATTAAATTAGCTAAATTACAAAAGAAACACTAAATTACAGAAAATAATAAACAAATTACAGATATTTAAACTAATTACACCTAATCTAATAGCCCTATAAAAATAAAAAAAAGCCTCCCCAAAAATAAAAAAAACCCTAGCCTAAACTAAACTACAAATAGCCCTTAAAAGGGCCTTTTGTGGGGCATTGTCCCAAAGTAATCAGCTCTTTTACCTGTAAAAAAAAAATACAAACACCCCCCCAACAGTAAAACCCACCACCCACACAACCAACCTCCCAAATAAAAACCTAACTAAAAAAACCTAAGCTCCCCATTGCCCTGAAAAGGGCATTTTGATGGGCATTGCCCTTAAAAGGGCAGTTAGCTCTTGTTTGTATTTTTTTTACAGGTAAAAGAGCTGATTTCTTTGGGGCAATGCCCCGCAAAAGGCCCTTTTAAGGGCTATTGGTAGTTTAGGTTAGGCTAGGGTTTTTTTTTATTTTGGGGGGAGGCTTTTTTATTTTGATAGGGCTATTAGATTAGGTGTAATTAGTTTAAATATCTGTAATTTGTTTATTATTTTCTGTAATTTAGTGTTTGTTTGTTTTTTGTACTTTAGCTAATTTAATTTAATTGATTTAATTGTATTTAATTTAGTAAATTTATTTAATTATAGTGTAGTGTTAGGTGTTATTGTAACTTAGGTTAGTTTTTATTTTACAGGTACTTTTGTATTTATTTTAGCTAGGTAGTTATTAAATAGTTAATAACTATTTAATAACTATTGTACCTAGTTAAAATAAATACAAACTTGCCTGTAAAATAAAAATAAATCCTAAGCTAGCTACAATGTAACTATTAGTTATATTGTAGCTAGCTTAGGGTTTGTTTTATAGGTAAGTATTTAGTTTTAAATAGGAATAATGTAGTTAATGATAGTAATTGTATTTAGATTTATTTAAATTATATTTCAATTAGGGGGTGTTAGGGTTAGACTTAGGTTTAGGGGTTAATAAATTTAATATAGTGGCGGCGACATTGGGGGAGGCAGATTAGGGGTTAATAAATGTAGGTAGGTGGTGTTGATGTTAGGGACGGCAGATTAGGGGTTAATAATATTAAACTAATGTTTGCGAGGCGGAAGTGCGGCAGTTTAGGGGTTAATATGTTTATTATAGTGGCGACGACATTAAGGGCCACAGATTAGGGGTTAATAAATATAATGTAGGTGGCAGCGGTGTCCGGAGCGGCAGATTAGGGGTTAAAATTTGTATTATAGTGTTTGCGATGCGGGAGGGCCTCGGTTTAGGGGTTAATAGGTAGTTTATGGGTGTTAGTGTACTTTTTAGCACTTTAGTTATGAGTTTTATGTTACAGCATTGTACCATAAAACTCTTAACTACTGACTTTTAAATGCGTTAGGACTCTTGACGGGGTAGGGCGGGGTAGGGTGTACCGCTCACTTTTTGGCCTCCCAGGACAGACTCGTAATACCGGCGCTATGGAAGTCCCATAGAAAAAAGACTTTACGAAGTTTACGTAAGTCGTTTTGCGGTAAGGCCAAAGAAGTGTGCGGTGACCCTAAACCTTCAAGACTCGTAATAGCAGCGGTAGGGAAAAAGCAGCGTTAGGACCTCTTAACGCTGCTTTTTTACCCTAACGCATAACTCGTAATCTAGCTGTTAGTTAATAATTGTAACTTTATTTTAGGTGTATTTTAATTATGTTAAAGCTAGGGGGTGTAAGGTTTAGGGGTTAATAGTTTCATTAACTAGTTTAGATGTGGGGGGATGGCGGTTTAGAGGTTAATTATTTGATTTAGTGTTTGCGATGTGGGCGGACAGAGGTTTAGAGGTTAATAGGTTTAATTAGTTTTGGCGATGTGGGGGGGCAGCGGTTTAGAGGTTAATAGGTTTATTTAGTGTCAGCGATGTCGGAGAATGGTGATGGTTTAGGGGTTAATAGGTTTAGTTAGTGTTAATAGTTTATTTAGCTAGTTTAGATGTGGGGGATGGCAGTTATGAGGTTAATTATTTGATTTAGTAATTGCGATGTCGGAGAATGGCGGTTTAGAGGTTAATAGGTTTAGTTAGTGTCAGCAATATGGGGGCGCGGCGGTTTAGGGGGTTAATAGATTTATTTTTGTGTCTAGGAATGGCGGTTTAGAGGTTAATAGGTTTAGTTAGTGTTGGCGATGTGGGGGCTTCAGTTTAGGGGTTAATAAGTTTAGTTAGTGTTGGCAATGAGGGGTGCAGCGGTTTAGGGGTTAATAGGTTTAGTTAGTGTTGGCGATGTGGGGGCGGCGGTTTCGCGGTTAATAGCTTTATTTAGTGTCAGGGAACGACGGTTTAGATAATTTTGTTTCGGAAAATTAGTTATGTGTTAAGTTAAATCGTTTTTCGGATCTGTTCGTTATTTTGGATCCATTCTTTATTCATATATTCATTATTCTATTGTGAACTTTAGAATAAAATAATGAATATGAATAAAGAATTGATCCGAAATAACGAATGGATCCGAAATAACAAATGGATCCGAAAAACGATTTAACTTAACATAACTAATTTGCCGAAACAAAATAATTTTTTAACTTAAAGGGACATTATACACTAGATTTTTCCTTGCATAAATGTTTTGTAGATGATCCATTTATATAGTCCATACAGTTTTTTTGTTTTTTTTAATTGAAAGTTTTACTTATTTTTAAATAACATTTCTCTGATTTTCAGACTCCTAACCAAGCCCCAAAGTTTTAGGAGAATATCGACGTATACCTACTCCAGCTTGCTTCTGTTTGTGTAAAGGGTCTTTTCATATGCAAAGGAAGGGGGGAGTGTCTGCTATTTCCCACTTGCAGTGGGTGTTCCAGTAACCTTTTATTAAACAGAGCTAAACTGGAAGCTTCTAATAGACGGCTAGGTTTAGAGTTTTGCATTAGAAGGGGTGCGTTAGCTACGCGTGCTTTTTTTCCCCCGCACCTTTTAAATACCGCTGGTATTTAGAGTTCACAGAATGCCTGCGTTAGGCTCCAAAAAGGGAGCTTACAGGCATATTTACCGCCACTGCAACTCTCAATACCAGCGGTGCTTACGGACGCGGACAGCTTCAAAAACGTGCTCGTGCACGATTCCCCCATAGGAAACAATGGGGCCGTTTGAGCTGAAAAAAAACTGCAAAAAAGCAGCGTTCAGCTCCTAACGCAGCCCCATTGTTTCCTATGGGGAAACACTTCCTAAGTCTGCACCTAACACCCTAACATGTACCCCGAGTCTAAACACCCCTAAACTTACACTCATTAACCCCTAATCTGCCGCCCCCGCTATCGCTGACCCCTGTATTACACTTTTAACCCCTAATCTGCCGCTCCGTACACCGCCGCAACCTACATTATACCTATGTACCCCTAATCTGCTGCCCCTAACACCACTGACCCCTATATTATATTTATTAACCCCTAATCTGCCGCACCCAATGTCGCCGCCACCTACCTACAATTATTAACCCCTAATCTGCCGACCGGACCTCACAGCTACTCTAATAAAGTTATTAACCCCTAATCCGCCTCACTCCCGCCTCAAAAACCCTTAAATAAATAATATTAACCCCTAATCTGCCCTCCCTAACATCGCCGACACCTAACTTCAATTATTAACCCCTAATCAGCCGACCGGACCTCGCCGCTACTCTAATAAATGTATTAACCCCTAAAGCTAAGTCTTACCCTAACACCCCCCTAAGTTAAATATAATTTTTATCTAACGAAATAAATTATTTATTATTAAATAAATTATTCCTATTTAAAGCTAAATACTTACCTGTAAAATAAACCCTAATATAGCTTCAATATAACGAATAATTATATTGTAGCTATTTTAGGATTAATATTTATTTTACAGGCAACTTTGTATTTATTTTAACAAGGTACAATAGCTATTAAATAGTTAATAACTATTTAATAGTTACCTAGCTAAAATAATTACAAAATTGCCTGTAAAATAAATCCTAACCTAAGTTACAATTAAACCTAACACTACACTATCAATAAATAAATTAAATACAAATACCTACAAATAAATACAATTAAATAAACTAACTAAAGTACAAAAAATAAAAAAAGAACTAAGTTACAAAAAATAAAAAAATAAGTTACAAACATTATAAAAATATTACAACAATTTTAAGCTAATTACACCTACTCTAAGCCCCCTAATAAAATAACAAAGCCCCCCAAAATAAAAAAATGCCCTACCCTATTCTAAAATAAAAATGGAAAAGCTCTTTTACCTTACCAGCCCTTAAAAGGGCCTTTTGCGGGGCATGCCCCAAAGAAAACAGCTCTTTTGCCTGTAAAAAAAACATACAATACCCCCCCCAACATTACAACCCACCACTCACATACCCCTAATCTAACCCAAACCCCCCTTAAATAAACCTATCACTAAGCCCCTGAAGATCTTCCTACCTTGTCTTCACCACGCCGGGTATCACCGATCCGTCCACAAGAGGCTCTGAAGTCTTGATCCAAGCGGGGGGCTGAAGAGATCCATCATCCGGCTGAAGTCTTCTATCAAGCGGCATCTTCAATCTTCTTTCTTCCGGATCCATCTTCATCCCGCCGACGCGGAACATCCATCCTGGCCGACGACTTCCCGACGAATGACGGTTTCTTTAAGGGACGTCATCCAAGATGACGTCCCTCGAATTCCGATTGGCTGATAGGATTCTATCAGCCAATCGGAATTAAGGTCGGAAAATTCTGATTGGCTAATCCAATCAGCCAATCAGATTGAGCTCGCATTCTATTGGCTGTTCCTATTGGCTGTTCCTATCAGCCAATCGGAATTCGAGGGACGCCATCTTGGATGACGTCCCTTAAAGGAACCGTCATTCGTTGGGAAGTCGTCGGCCAGGATGGATGTTCCGCGTCGGCGGGATGAAGATGGATCCGGAAGAAAGAAGATTGAAGATGCCGCTTGATAGAAGACTTCAGCCGGATGATGGATCTCTTCAGCCCCCGCTTGGATCAAGACTTCAGCCGTATGATGGATCTCTTCAGCCCCCGCTTGGATCAAGACTTCATCCGGATGATGGATCTCTTCAGCCCCCGCTTGGATCAAGACTTCAGCCGGATGATGGATCTCTTCAGCCCCCACTTGGATCAAGACTTCAGCCGGATGATGGATCTCTTCAGCCCCCGCTTGGATCAAGACTTCAGCCAGATGATGGATCTCTTCAGCCCCCGCTTGGGCTTGGATGAAGACTTCGGAGCCTCTTGTGGACGGATCGGTGATACCCGGCATGGTGAAGACAAGGTAGGAAGATCTTCAGGGGCTTAGTGTTAGGTTTATTTAAGGGGCGTTTGGATTAGATTAGGGGTATGTGGGTGGTGAGTTGTAATGTTGGGGGGGTATTGTATGGGTTTTTTTTACCGGCAAAAGAGCTGTTTTCTTTGGGGCATGCCCCGCAAAAGGCCCTTTTAAGGGCTGGTAAGGTAAAAGAGCTTTTCAATTTTTATTTTAGAATAGGGTAGGGCATTTTTTTATTTTGGGGGGCTTTGTTATTTTATTAGGGGGCTTAGAGTAGGTGTAATTCGCTTAAAATTGTTGTAATATTTTTATAATGTTTGTAAATTATTTTTTTATTTTTTGTAACTTAGTTCTTTTTTTATTTTTTATACTTTAGTTAGTTTATTTATTTGTATTTATTTGTAGGTATTTGTATTTAATTTATTTATTGATAGTGTAGTGTTAGGTTTAATTGTAGATAATTGTAGGTATTTTATTTAATTAATTTATTGATAGTGTAGTGTTAGGTTTAATTGTAGATAATTGTAGGTATTTTATTTAATTAATTTATTGATAGTGTAGTGTTAGGTTTAATTGTAACTTAGGTTAGGATTTATTTTACAGGTAATTTTGTAATTATTTTAACTAGGTAGCTATTAAATAGTTATTAACTATTTAATAGCTATTGTACATGGTTAAAATAAATACAAAGTTGCCTGTAAAATAAATATTAATCCTAAAATAGCTACAACATAATTATTCTTTATATTGTAGCTATATTAGGGTTTATTTTACAGGTAAGTATTTAGCTTTAAATAGGAATAATTTATTTAATAATAAATAATTTATTTCGTTAGATAAAAATTATATTTAACTTAGGGGGGTGTTAGGGTTAGGGTAAGACTTAGCTTTAGGGGTTAATACATTTATTAGAGTAGCAGCGAGGTCCGGTCGGCAGATTAGGGTTTAATAATTGAAGTTAGGTGGTGGCGATGTTGGGGGGGGCAGATTAGGGGTTAATAAATATAATATAGGGGTCGGCAGTGTTAGGGGCAGCAGATTAGGGGTACATAGGGATAACGTAGGTTGCGGCGGTGTGCGGTCGGCAGATTAGGGGTTAAAAAAAATTATTAGAGTGGCGGCGATGTGTGGGGACCTCGGTTTAGGGGTGCATAGGTAGTTTATGGGTGTTAGTGTACTTTAGAGCACAGTAGTTAAGAGCTTTATGAACCGGCGTTAGCCCAAAAAGCTCTTAACTCCTGGCTTTTCTCTGCGGCTGGAGTCTTGTCGTTAGATTTCTAACGCTCACTTCAGCCAAGACTCTAAATACCGGATCCCATTGAAAAGATAGGATACGCAAATGGCGTAGGGGGATCTGTGGTATGGAAAAGTCGCGGCTGGAAAGTGAGCGTTAGACCCTTACCTACACGACTCTAAATACCAGCGGTAGCCCAAAACCAGCTTTAGTAGCCCCTAACGCTGGTTTTGACGGCTAACGCAAAACTCTAAATCTAGGCGTAAGTTTTTAAATGGTTTTATACTGAATTTTTATATCAGTATCTGTGCATATTATTCTTTATAGTAGTGTCTATTGCTTGCAGTTATATGAAAATTGGTGTATACTGTCCCTTTAACTTAACTAATTTCCCAAAACGAAATTATTTATTCAACTAATGAAAACAAAATGAAACTAAACAAATTTTTACTGTTGCACATGTGTATAAAGCATATGTAAATCCTAACCGGTTATGAAGTAATATGTTTCCATTCATTTGCAGTAAAATATTTCCTACTTTTACATGTTTATCAGTTCTTGTTATCACAGCTAGATATTTTAGTAAAGTATAATTTGGTTTCTATCTTTGTGTCCAGATATGGAAAAGCAGCCAGAGGAGAACTACAGTATTATTCTCTTTTCAGAAAACACAGGAGACAGTAAGTTAATAAGATTGTATCTTCTGTAATAAGTACATCTCTATTACACCAGGCAGGAGTCATGATTGCTGTTCATGTCTTATATAATAACACCAGTCACAAAGGGACCCCTGTTCCTGGCATGGATTATCCAGTCTAGAAGGGAGACAGATAATTATTTAGAGTAGGAGGGATAATGTAGTGGGAATAATATGGGAATAATATGATAGGGACACTAGTGGACCTACTCAACCGAGGGCATGGTGCAAAAATGTTTTGACTTCTTCCTGAAGGCAACTCAATAGGAAGCTATAGTAATAATATGCATGCTTGTTTGTGTAATAATTTTGAGTATATATATATATATATATATATATATATATATATATATATACACAGTATATATATATCAGGGCCGGACTGGGAATAAAAAGCAGCCTGGGAAAAATATGAAGACCAGCCCTATTTTCTGTTGTCGGTAGAATGCACATGCCCCATTTTTCTCAAAGGGGATTAGTGGGACACTCCTTCCCCAATATCTTTTTCAGAATTAAATTATATTACTTTGTATTCAATAAAAATACCAGATTGTGGTTATATAGGTACCCTACAACCCTATTGCATCTATTAATCACCCATTTAAATTGTAGCTTTCCAGCTGCTGCAGCCCACCGGGAAATCTCCTGGTATCCTGGTAGGCCAATACAGCCCTGATATATATATATATATATATATATATATATATATATATATATATATATATATATATACACACACATAATGGCAATGCTGCAGCTTATAATAATACTATTTTTACACACTGTATTTATACACTAGCAGTGAGCACACTGTACTGTATAATGATGTTAATAACTATACGCTGACTATGCCCAGATGAGTACACAGATCTATACTCTGAATATGCTGTGTTGTATAATGACATAATATCTATACATTGATACACGCTGCACTGTATAATGATGCTGCACAGTATATTGATGATGAGTATATATACACAGATAATGACCCCTTAGGCATAAACACCTATGTATAAACTGGCTGCTACGCCCCCTCCAACATTTGGCCCTGGTGCCACTGCACCTGCTGCGCCAGTGGTAGTTGTACCCCTAGAAAGGGAAGGTGGGGATGAGAAAGAGTGGGATGAAGAGAGAGATAGTGGAGAGAGATGGATGATAGGGGAGAGAGAAGAAACTGCTAAATTCACTAAGACATCTCACCAAACTCCCCAATTTGCATATTCTATACAAGAGATTCACAACACCTCACTCAGGCCTAGATTTGGAGTTTTGTCGGTAAAGACCCGCGTAGCTAACGCCGGCTTTTTTCTGGCCGCACCATAAAAATAACTCTGGTATTGAGAGTCCACATAAAGGCTGCGTTAGGCTCCAAAAAAGGAGCGTAGAGCATATTTAACGCAGCTTCAACTCTCGATACCAGAGTTGCTTACGCAAGCGGCCAGCCTCAAAAACGTGCTCGTGCACGATTCTCCCATAGAAAACAATGGGGCTGTTTGAGCTGAAAAAAAACCTAACACCTGCAAAAAAGCCGCGAACAGCTCCTTACGCAGCCCCATTGTTTGCTATGCGGAAACACTTCCTACGTCTGCACCTAACACTCTAACATGTACCCCGAGTCTAAACACCCCAAACCTTACACTTATTAACCCCTAATCTGCCGCCCCCGCTATCGCTGACCCCTGCATATTATTATTAACCCCTAATCTGCCGCTCCGTAAACCGCCGCTACTTACATTATCCCTATGTACCCCTAATCTGCTGCCCTAACATCGCCGACCCCTATATTATATTTATTAACCCCTAATCTGCCCCCCACAACGTCGCCTCCACCTGCCTACACTTATTAACCCCTAATCTGCCAAGCGGACCTGAGCGCTACTATAATAAAGTTATTAACCCCTAATCCGCCTCACTAACCCTATAATAAATAGTATTAACCCCTAATCTGCCCTCCCTAACATCGCCGACACCTAACTTCAATTATTAACCCCTAATCTGCCGACTGGAGCTCACCGCTATTCTAATAAATGTATTAACCCCTAAAGCTAAGTCTAACCCTAACACTAACACCCCCCTAAATTAAATATAATTTTAATCTAACGAAATTAATTAACTCTTATTAAATAAATTATTCCTATTTAAAGCTAAATACTTACCTGTAAAATAAACCCTAATATAGCTACAACATAAATTATAATTATATTATAGCTATTTTAGGATTTATATTTATTTTACAGGTAACTTTGTATTTATTTTAACCAGGTACAATAGCTATTAAATAGTTAATAACTATTTAATAGCTAAAATAGTTAAAATAATTACAAAATTACCTGTAAAATAAATCCTAACCTAAGTTACAATTAAACCTAACACTACACTATCAATAAATTAATTAAATAAAATACCTACAATTACCTACAATTAAACCTAACACTACACTATCAATAAATAAATTAAATACAATACCTACAAATAACTACAATGAAATAAACTAGCTAAAGTACAAAAAATAAAAAAGAACTAAGTTACAAAAAATAAAAAAATATTTACAAACATAAGAAAAATATTACAACAATTTTAAACTAATTACACCTACTCTAAGCCCCCTAATAAAATATCAAAGACCCCCAAAATAAAAAATGCCCTACCCTATTCTAAATTACTAAAGTTCAAAGCTCTTTTACCTTACCAGCCCTGAACAGGGCCCTTTGCGGGGCATGCCCCAAGAAGTTCAGCTCTTTTGCCTGTAAAAAAAACCATACAATACCCCCCCCAACATTACAACCCACCACCCACATACCCCTAATCTAACCCAAACCCCCCTTAAATAAACCTAACACTAAGCCCCTGAAGATCATCCTACCTTGTCTTCACCTCACCGGGTATCACCGATCCGTCCTGGCTCCAATATCTTCATCCAACCCAAGGGGGGCTAGACATCCACTGAAGAAGTCCAGAAGAGGTTCCAAAGTCTTCATCCTATCCGGACCGGCAACCATCTTGATCCAAGCGGCATCTTCTATCTTCATCCGATGACGACCGGCTCCATCCTGAAGACCTCCACCGCGGACCCATCTTCTTCCGGCGACGTCCAACTGAAGAATGACGGTTCCTTTAAGGGACGTCATCCAAGATGGCGTCCCTCGAATTCCGATTGACTGATAGGATTCTATCAGCCAATCGGAATTAAGGTAGGAATATTCTGATTGGCTGATGGAATCAGCCAATCAGAATCAAGTTCAATCGGATTGGCTGATCCAATCAGCCAATCAGATTGAGCTTGCATTCTATTGGCTGTTCCGATCATCCTTCTCATGACTGTCATACGGAAACATCATCTGTGAGACATATCAAGGGGGCACTAGTATCGCATCAGTACAAATAGGAGCCTTTTGTAAGCATTTGGTACTCTTGAGAAAGCCGCCAGAAGGGGCGGGGAAACGCGTTGAGGCGCCGAATGCTTGAATCTGAACTGTTTGACAGTTGACGAAGTAGAGAGGTGTGATTGAAATCTCGCGGCAGTAGATCGGGTGGTGACGTCACACGCCGAGTCTTGCAAGGATACAGCCGTGAGAGAAGCACCGGAATACTCTTCATGTTTGATGCTATGTGCTTGACTTATTTGGAAATTTTGTGAGTAGATTTTAATTGCGTGCTAATAAAAAGTGTTGTTGGATCTCACACTATTGCAGTTCCCTTTTCTTTTTGCGCTCCAGATCTTTTCTACTTTGGATAATATAGGGGTCGGCGGTGTTAGGGGCAGCAGATTAGGGGTACATAAGGATAACGTAGGTGGCGGCGCTTTGCGGTCGGCAGATTAGGGGTTAATTATTGTAGGTAGCTGGCTGCGACGTTGTGGGGGGCAGGTTAGGGGTTAATAAATATAATATAGGGGTCGGCGGTGTTAGGGGCAGCAGATTAGGGGTACATAAGTATAACGTAGGTGGCGGTCGGCAGATTAGGGGTTAAAAAAAATTAATCGAGTGGCGGCGATGTGGGGGGACCTCGGTTTAGGGGTACATAGGTAGTTTATGGGTGTTAGTGTACTTTAGAGCACAGTAGTTAAGAGCTTTATAAACCGGCGTTAGCCCAGAAAGCTCTTAACTACTGACTTTTTTCCTGCGGCTGGAGTTTTGTCGTTAGATGTCTAACGCTCACTTCAGACACGACTCTAAATACCGGAGTTAGAAAAATCCCATTGAAAAGATAGGATACGCAATTTACGTAAGGGGATCTGCGGTATGGAAAAGTTGCGGCTGAAAAGTGAGCGTTAGACCCTATTTTGAGTGACTCCAAATACCGGAGGTAGCCTAAAACCAGCGTTAGGAGCCTCTAACGCTGGTTTTCACGGCTACCGCCAAACTCCAAATCTAGGCCTCATTTTCTTATAAAATAACATTGGAACTTATAAAGCTAGAGAATCTGGAGAGACCCCTTAGAAGGAAATAATTATGAAAGAACATAAACATGTAAATAAGGGTAGATTGCATTCAAAACACAGGACAACAAAAAAATGGAATTGTGTAAAGGGAAACATTTTAGGAAGAAGGAAAATAAATACAAAATGCGATGATATGGAAAGACAGAAATAATGTAATGGGTAGAGAATTCTGAGAACCATGAACAAATGATGGAGACAGAAGGGAAGAGCTGAGGGTCATGGGATGGGGAAGCAAATGCCACTTCTGCAGCAAGTTTGACATTATTGTGGTCAATATAGGCAGGAAAGGTAGAGATGATTTGGTGAATGAAGACAATGAAGAACAAAGTGAAGTTTTTTTAAGAATTTAAGGTTTGTGGCAACCTTGCATCGAGCAAGTATATCGGCACCATTTTTCCAACATATATTTACACACATATATATATATTTATACTGTGTGTTGTTGTGTGATCCAAGCACTCACTGTTCTGGTTAGATGCCTGGGTGCTCTCCTATAAGTGTACTGTACAGTGGAAAGAGAAAGAGGCACACAGGTCTTTTGTTGATACAAAATTTTAAACTTTTATTCTGAATTCCAAAATAATCCAAATGAGGTGAACGTTTCGGTCCTTAATAAAGCCCCTAACGGGCGAAACACATTGACCAGGACTTGCTGCCACTTCTAGTAGAATTATTTGGCTTTTTATTCAAGTTTTTGCCTTGGACTCGAGGTCTTTGGCATACATGGCGACCTCGCTACTAACAACACATACCCACCCTGAGGAGTCCAGAAGATTGGATAGAGGGAGGTGTTTGACACCCATCAAAAGCCACCCGGATCTGCAATTAGAAATACCGCACATTGCATCTATTGATGACCAGCGGATTCCCCTGAGCTGACACTGCTATCACACATCTGACCTCTGAAGCCTAGAGGGGAGTCAGGTGACTTCACATCTGCAACCGGAGCTTTCACACACATTGTATACGCATGCTGGATGTGCTTGCAGACTACTTGGGGATATAGAGGCTCACAAAGCAACTTTAACTGAGGCAACCAAGGTTACCTCTTGTCCCCACTGTTTTAGTAATCCCTCTGGATGCAGTCTGATCCGCAGAGGGGATATCTGTACTGACATATTGCATTAGGGTCCATACCCTCTATAAACCTCCTGAACACTGTCGCCATTGGGTGATTGAGGCTATTCTCTTGCATTTCCTAACTCACATTGTTCTCATAGCTGCAGAGACTGTATCCATACTAGTATTCACATTTTTTTATATATTCAGAAATTTTAATTGCTGTTTTTATTCTGTTGCTGTATATGAGCATTTTTGGGAGACGTCCCTACATCAACCTGTCATATTGTATTAAAATACTTATCACATGTACTTTAATTTTTAATACATTAAATATTATCATGTCATTTGACCCTATATCCGTGCTTTTAGCGCTGCTTCACTCACTTTCTTGCACTTTATCTATTTTTTCCTGAGGGGTCTAACTGTATAAGCAGCAGGATTGGTCATATTGAGGAATGTGGAAGGTAGATACAGGAGCACTTGGCCTGCTGCTACAAACTTATGGAGATAGATATATACTGTAGATAAAGCTCTATGTTATATACAAAAAATATCTAATCAATATATATACTGTATATATTTTTATATATATATATATATATATATATATATATATAACTTCCATGTGTGTCTGCACTCACAATGCAATAGGGACATCAACCAGGGTGCCAAGTCAGGTATATCAATAATCCATTATAGAAGAGGACTGCACTCACTGGATTTGGTATATAAAATAAAAAAAATTTATTATGCATATGCTTTATTGATTTATCTGGATACCATGGCTCGCTGTTAATGTAACCCTGATTTTATCTTTTGCATATAACCACACTTGATTGCCAATTGTAACAGGGGATCTATGATTGTAACACTGAGATCCCACTGTAAGAGTAACATGTTACTCAGGCACAAGACTCTGGCATATGTTTTACCAGTATAGGATTTTTGGTTGTTTATTTTGTATTATGATTAGCTCTAGCACCAACATCAGTAAACCTTGCCACATAGGGTAAGGTATCATGCACAGTCCGAGGAAGGACCATTGCTGGTTACACAGATATTATAGGAAACAGTGCCAGTCATTGGACATATTAAGTCCCCTCGGGTATAGGGTGTCAAGTCTGTGTATCCACTTGGTCTCCCAATGACTGGCACTGTTTCCTATAATATCTGTGTAACCAGCAATGGTCCTTCCTCGGACTGTGCATGATACCTTACCCTATGTGGCAAGGTTTCCTGATTTAGGCAAGAACATACATTGGCCATATCATCAATATCTGTTTGCATAGTGATAGGATGTTTTACTTTTACTTCCAAAATTTGCCCACTGACTATGCATATGCTTTATTGATTTATCTGGATACCATGGCTCGCTGTTAATGTAACCCTGATTTTATCTTTTGCATATAACCACACTTGATTGCCAATTGTAACAGGGGATCTATGATTGTAACACTGAGATCCCACTGTAAGAGTAACATGTTACTCAGGCACAAGACTCTGGCATATGCTTTACCAGTATAGGATTTTTGGTTGTTTATTTTGTATCATGATTAGCTCTAGCACCAACATTCTGGTAGACTATGCTCTCTTTAAGTACATTTACTAACCCTATACCTATACTGTTTCGTACACATATGGCTCTCTGGATAGATATGGTACTCATAACATACATTAGAACATTTTGGGCAGACTAAGGCTCTCAGATCCATACAACTATCTGCAAGTCTGACGGCTTCTCTTAGCCTTTTTGGGATATGATAGAAGTATACAAGCAATATAGACGCATGTTATGCTGTTGTTTTTATGATATATACTCAGATGTTTAGACAATTCGCCCCTTTCCTACAAGTGTAGGTATGTACAATCATTTGTTGGCTTGCCCCAGCAGTTGCGGCTAACATCGGTTAGCTGTCATCTATGTTTTCTGACTGCTTGATACACACCCCCCTGATGATGTCAGACGGCTATGCAAATTAGCCATGCTCGCTGACACCGTTGACACAGACGCGGGACTGTGTTGATCCGCGCCTGTTTTTGAAACTTCTAACTGACATATCTTGTCTCCAGCTCCCTCTCTGCAACACGCTGCAACCACTTTGACAGTATCTATCACATCTCATGCCAAGTAAGTTACCTGAACTAGAGACAGTGCTGGCTGGTAGAGATATATATATTTTTTCCCCTTTGAGATATAAATAGCGATCTTACGTTGCTGACTCTTTGTATGTATTGCAATCACACTGCTTTGAAATTATCTATATTACCCCTTAGGCTCAGTAGTCGGTGATGGTGTGATGACACCCTCTTTCTCTCTAAGATTAGTCTATGGATGCTATACGATATACCTACTGATGTTCAACAATTGACACACACATCTACATGCTTGCCTAAATCTTGACATACGCGTTTTTCTGGCTATGAGCCCTTTTTCTCTACTTGTCCTTTGTTTACTGAGAAGTATGTTTTACTGAGAGATACTGATGCACTAATGTTTAAATGCTGATATACTGCCTAGGTCCTGCAACTATCTTTTATTGAGCCCTTTTTCTCTACTTGTCCTTGTTCTCTACTTGTCCTTTGTTTACTGAGAAGTATGTTTTACTGAGAGATACTGATACACTAATGTTTAAATGCTGATATACTGCCTAGGTCCTGCAACTATCTTTTATTGAGCGCTGTTTCCTATAGACTGCCTTTATCGATGTTAAGTTGTTTCTTTGTGGTAGCTATTTCAGTAGGTCACACATCACATTGTAGGGGGACATTTTATTTCTTTGTGTGCACCTTGAGTGTTTTAGGTGCTACTCATATGTCATGTCATTTATTGTTTGAGAATAGTTTTAAGATACACTTATATGGTTTGCACAATTATACTGAACTATCACATTAGTAAAGGTAGGAATAATGTTAATTAGGTGATTCACCTGTTGTCATGGTTACATAGGTTTTGGCGCAATTTCACTAATTGTTTGATGGGAGGGGCTATGTTGCTTTATATTGCACACTGTTCATTTGCACTGTTGCCTGGTCTGAGGAAGGGGTCTGCGTACCCCGAAACGTCACCTTAATAAAAAAAAATTATTTTATATACCAAATCCAGTGAGTGCAGTCCTCTTCTATAATGGATTATATATATATATATATATATATATATATATATATATATATATATATATATATATATATATACATACAGTGGAGCAAGAAAGTATTTAGTCAGCCACCAATTGCGCAAGTTCTCCCACTTAAGAAAATGAGAGAGGCCTGTAATTTTCATCAACTATGAGAGACAAAATGTGGAAACAAATCCAGACAATCACATTGTCTGATTTGGAAAGAATTTATTAGCAAATTATGGTGGAAAATAAGTATTTGGTCAATATCAAAGTTCATCTCAATACTTTGTTATATATCCTTTGTTGGCAATGACAGAGATCAAAAGTTTTCTGTAAGTCTTCACAAGGTTGTCACACACTGTTGCTGGTATGTTGGCCCATTCCTGCATGCAGATCTCCTCTAGAGCAGTGATGTTTTGGGGCTGTCGCTGGGCAACACAGACTTTCAACTCCCTCCAAAGGTTTTCTATGGGGTTGAGATCTGGAGACTGGCTAGGCCACTCCAGGACCTTGAAATGCTTCTTACGAAGCCACTCCTTCATTGCCCGGAAGGTGTGTTTGGGATCATTGTCATGCTGAAAGACCCAGCCACGTTTCATCTTCAATGCCCTTGCTGATGGAAGGAGGTTTGCACTCAAAATCTCACAATACATGGCCCCATTCATTCTTTCATGTACACGGATCAGTCGTCCTGTTCCCTTTGCAGAGAAACAACCCCAAAGCATGATGTTGCCACCCCCATGCTTCACAGTAGGTATGGTGTTCTTTGGTTGCAACTCAGCATTCTCTCTCCTCCAAACACGAGGAGTTGTGTTTCTACCAAACAGTTCTACTTTGGTTTCATCTGACCATATGACATTCTCCCAATCCGCTTCTGGATCATCCAAATGCTCTCTAGCATACTTCAGAGATCTTGCGTGGAGCCCCAGATCGAGGGAGATTATCAGTGGTCTTGTATGTCTTCCATTTTCTAATTATTGCTCCCACAGTTGATTTCTTCACACCAAGCTGCTTGCCTATTGCAGATTCAGTCTTCCCAGCCTGGTGCAGGTCTACAAGTTTGTTTCTGGTGTCCTTCGACAGCTCTTTGGTCTTCACCATAGTGGAGTTTGGAGTGTGACTGTTTGAGGTTGTGGACAGGTGTCTTTTATACTGATAACAAGTTCAAACAGGTGCCATTAATACAGGTAATAAGTGGAGGACAGAGGAGCCTTTTAAAGAAGAAGATACAGGTCTGTAAGAGCCAGAAATCTTGCTTGTTTGTTGATGATCAAATACTTATTTTCCACCATAATATGCAAATAAATTCTTTCCAAATCAGACAATGTGATTGTCTGGATTTGTTTCCACATTTTGTCTCTCATAGTTGAGGTATACCTATGATGAAAATTACAGGCCTCTCTCATCTTCTTAAGTGGGAGAACTTGCACAATTGGTGGTTGACTAAATACTTTTTTGCCCCACTGAATATATATATATATATATATATATATATATATATATATTTGAAAAAATCATAAATAAATGGACTAGCTCCAGTAGATTGAGTATAAAAAGTTATAGAAAAAGTAATAATAGATCTATGCACACTTTATAAATTGATAGAAGCAAAGTTATACTATTTGTTGCAGGATTGTGCTAATTAATGGCAGATTTGTATTATTTTAAAGAGAAAACAGATTAAATAATATCAAGTGTTGTATAAAATATATATATAATTCATTTTAGCAGCACAAAGACACAAATATGTAATTCATATATAAGCAATTCAAAAACTCAAATGGTTAAAACATGTGTAAGGTTGGCCAACCTGGTGAAGTGCATCAATTCTAAAATACAGATTAAAAAAAATAGATGTAATAAAAATAAAAAAATGTCCGTTAAAAAAAAAAAAAAAAACATAATTTATGTAAGAACTTACCTGATAAATTCATTTCTTTCATATTAGCAAGAGTCCATGAGCTAGTGACGTATGGGATATACATTCCTACCAGGAGGGGCAAAGTTTCCCAAACCTTAAAATGCCTATAAATACACCCCTCACCACACCCACAATTCAGTTTAAAGAATAGCCAAGAAGTGGGGTGATAAGAAAGGAGCGAAAGCATCAAAAATAAGGCATTGGAATAATTGTTCTTTTTTACAAAAAAATCATAACCACCACAAAAAGGGTGGGCCTCATGGACTCTTGCTAATATGAAAGAAATGAATTTATCAGGTAAGTTCTTACATAAATTATGTTTTCTTTCATGTAATTAGCAAGAGTCCATGAGCTAGTGACGTATGGGATAGCAGATACCCAAGATGTGGAACTTCCACGCAAGAGTCACTAGAGAGGGAGGGATAAAAAAAAGACAGCCAATTCCGCTGAAAAATTAATCCACAACCCAAATCAAAGGTTTCAATTTTTATAATGAAAAAAACTGAAATTATAAGCAGAAGAATCAAACTGAAAACAGCTGCCTGAAGTACTATTCTACCAAATACTACTTCTAAAGAAGAGAAAACATCAAAATGGTAGAATTTAGTTAAAATATGCAAAGAAGACCAAGTCGTTGCTTTGCAAATCTGATCAACAGAAGCTTCATTCTTAAAAGCCCAGGAAGTAGAAACTGACCTTAGTAGAATGAGCCGTAATCCTCTGAGGCGGTATTAACCCGACTCCAAATAAGCATGATAAATCAAAAGCTTTAACCAAGATGCCAAAGAAATGGCAGAAGCCTTCTGACCTTTCCTAAAACCAGAAAAGATAACAAATAGACTAGAAGTCTGTCTGAAATCTGAATAGCTTCAACATAATATTTCAAAACTCTTAACACATCCAAAGAATGTAAGAATCTTACCAAAGAATTCTTAGGATTAGGATACAATGAAAAGACAATAATTCCTCCACTAATGTTGTTAGAATTCACAACTTTAGGTGAAAATTGAAATGAGGACAGCAAAAACCACCTTATCCTGATGAAAAATCAGAACAAGGAAATTCACAAGAAAGAACAGATAATTCAAAAACTGTTCTAGCTGAAGAGATGTCTAAAAAGAACAATACTTTCCATGAAAGTAATTAATGTCCAAAGAAAGCATATGCTCAAACAGAAGAGCCTGTAAAGCCTTCAGACTCAAATTAAGTCTCCAAAGAGGAGAAATTGGCTTAATGACAGGCTTGATACGAACCAAAGCCTGAACAAAACAATGAATATCAGAAAGATTTAGTAATTCTTACTGTGAAACAGCACAGGAAAAGCAGATATGTGTCCTTTCAAGGAACTTGCAGACAAAAACCTTATAAAGAAACTAAAAAATCCTAGGAATTCTAAAAGAATGCCAAGATAATTCATAAGAAGAGTATCATGAGATGAAAATCTAGACACAGATTTACGAGCCTGCAACATAGTATTAATTACTGAGTCAGAGAAACTTCTATGATTAAGTACTAAGCATTACATTTTCATACCATCAAATTAATAATTTGAATTCCTGATGAAAAAAACGAATGTTAAGATATAAGGTCTGGCCTTAATGGAAGTAACCAAGATTGGCAACTGAACATCCGATCAAGAACCATATACCAAAACCTGTGTGGCCATGCTAGAGCCACCAGCCACACCAAAGATTGCTCTCTGATGATTTTGAAAATCACTCTTAAAAGAAGAACTAGAGATGAAAAAATATAGGCAGATTGAAAATTCCAAGGAAGTGTCAATGCATACACTACTTCCGCCTGAGGATCCCCTGACTTGAATAGGCCCCTGGGAAGTTCCTTGTTAAGATGAGATGCCAACAGATCTATTTCTGGAAGCCCTCACATCTGAAAAATTGAAAAACATATCTGGGTAAAAGGACCATTCTCCCGGATGTAAAGCTTGATTAACAGAGATAATCCGCTTCCCAATTGTCTATACCTGGGAAAAAGACCACAGAAATTAGATAGGAGCTGAATTTAGCCCAAGCAAATATCCGAGATACTTCTGTCACAGCCTAAGAACTGATAGTCCCACCCTGATGATTGACATATGCCACAGTTGTGACATTGTCTGTCTGAAAAAACAATAAACGTCTCTTCTTCAAAAAGAAACCAAACTGAAGAACTCTGAGAATGCACAGAGTTCCAAAAATATGAAATGGTAATCTCGCCTCCTGAGATTTCCAAACCCCTTGTGCTGACAGAGATCCTCAGACAGCCTCCCAACCTAAAAGACTCGCATCTGTAGAGATCCTGGTCCAGGTTGAAAGAACCGAAGAGACCTGTAGAACTAAATGACAAAAAAGTTTGCGCCAAGAATGACGCAATAAATTGAAGCATTTTCTGCCCCCGCGAGCCTAACAGCCCGCAGGGAAAAAAGTCAATTGAAAATTTTCAAGGTAAGAAAAAAAAAAAATATTTATTCATATGCATTATCCCAAATAATGAAACTGACAGTCTGAATGAAGGAATACTGATTATCCTGAATCATGGCAAATATAAGTTTAAACACATATATTTAGAACCATAGCTTAGAGTGTCACAAAAAATAAGACTTACTTACCCCAGGACACTCATCTACATATAGTAGATAGCCAAACCAGTACTGAAACGAGAATCAGTAGAGGTAATGGTATAGAAGAGTATATCGTCGATCTGAAAAGGGAGGTAGGAGAAGAAATCTCTACGACCGATAACAGAGAACCTATGAAATAGATCCCCTAGACTCTGGAAGACCATTGTATTCAAATAGGCAATACTCTCTTCACATCCCTCTGACATTCACTGCACTCTGAGAGGAAAACCGGGCTTCAGCCTGCTGCGAAGTGCATATCAACGTAGAAATCTAGCACAAACTTACTTCACCACCTCCATGGGAGGCAAAGTTTGTAAAACTGAATTGTGGGTGTGGTGAGGGGTGTATTTATAGGCATTTTAAGGTTTGGGAAACTTTGCCCCTCCTGGTAGGAATGTATATCCCATAGCTCATGGACTCTTGCTAATTACATGAAAGAAAAACCCTGAAGTTTATAAAAACTTTATAAAAAAACTTTTGATGCTTATTCGATCAATGTGGAATTTGCAAGGCATGTAGATATGACAAAAAAAAGCAAATAATTTATTTCAAACCAAACAGGCAAATAATTTAAAATAAAGAGCACTATAAGGTGTATGGAAAAAAACATTATCTACTTAATAGAATGCAAAAAATGTGGGAAACAGTATACTGGCAAGACAGAAAGAACTATAAGAGAGAGAATTAGGGAGCATATTCTCTCAATAGAACATTCTGATGAGGCTAGGAACAAAGACCTCCCAGTGTCCAAACATTTTAGAACATGTAATAATAGTAATCTAAAATTCTTTCATTTCACAGCCATTTAAAAAATTGTGCCCAATAAAAGAGGAGGAAATTTGTCAAACAATTTACTCAAGAACGAAGCAAAATGGATTTTTGAGTTACAGACATTACGCCCAAAAGGCCTACATATTGACTTTAATCTCAACTGCTTTTTAAAATAATTTCTAGGAGGTGAACACAACCAAATAACCTCTAAGAAAAGCAGATACTGTATATTCCTTTTAGATAAATAATAAACCCGTTTAAATAATCATCTATACCCTATTTTAAAATTAATTCAAAATATCACTGCAATAACACTGTTTTAAAAAAATGATTGTAATAACATTAATTATTGTGAGCAATCATTAGTAAACCGATTAAAAGTAATAAAAAGCTCATTGCATATGTACTATAAAAAATATAAAAATTATAACTCCTCCTTTTCCCTTGTATATTAAATTTTTATATCTCCTTTTCATATCTCTTTTTTTTTTTTTTTTTTTAATTCATTTCATTTTTTGAAAATAAATTTCTTGTGGAATTTTTTTTCTCAATTCTATTTTTAATAAAAACTCAAATTTGTATCCCCAATCAGCTCATATACAACATTAGCACCTCTATTCAATTAATGAATTAATGTATTTGCACTATATAAATTTGATATGCACAGTTTTATAATGACAGAATTAGATGTAAACAATATGTCTTTATCCTATTATATTTCAATATAGGTCGCCCAATTCTTAAATGGGGTTATTTATCAATTCAGCTGTTTCTAGCTCACAATCACCAATATTATATATTTATTTATATCTACATATTCAGACTAGTAATAACCGATTTTGCTATTGCTGTGCATAATAATACACTAAGCATCTTGTTATCCTTATTACACAGATCTAAAGATCAATCACTTGTGAACCAATCATACCAATTGCCTAAATGCTTAAAGGGACATGAAACCCAAATGTTTGATTTCATGATATAGAAAGAGTATGCAATTTTAAAGAACTTTCTAATTTACTTCTATTTTCTAATTTGCTTCATTTTCTTGATATTATTTGCTGAAAAGCATATCTAGATAGGCTCATTAGCTGCTGATTGGTGACTGCACATAGATGCCTCGTGTGATTGGCTCACCCATGTGCATTGCAATTTCATCAACAAAGGATATATAAAAAATTAAGCAAATTAGATAATAGAAGTAAATTGGAATGTTGTTTAAAATTTTATTCTCTACTTGAATTATGAAAGAAATTTTTTTGCTTTAGTGTCCCTTTAATCTAAAAGGGTATAAATTGCCCTAACTTATCGACAGGTGTATGCTTGAGAAAGGCTGCTGTGTCAGCCGAAACGCATTGCAATACACCTGTCAAGGACCGTTACTTGGATTTAAAACAGACCAGTGCCACTTTGAGCCCTCCAGTTTGTCGTAGGAAAATTCATCAGGAAAGCACATCACGTGAGCGCAATAAGACTGCAAACAACACCTCACGCTGCAATAATTTTTCAGGTTTCCACTACAGTGACATAATATCCCTGCATCACTCAGCAAAAAAAGCTTACCGGATCACTGTTCCTCGAGTCATTTTAGGCACTTGGATTCATACGTGCCACTTTTTAACAGAGCCCAGACACTGAGTTTTGGATCTGCAAGAACCCTGGCACTATCTGCAAGTATTTCATAATTCATTACCGTACTTAACCAAACTGTTGTGGATCCACACGGATTACAAGTAATTCAGTCAGAATTTTGAATGCACAACTAGGTTATTTTTGCCAGCAAGTTTATCACAAACACGAATATATCAGAACGTTACGTTTCTTAGGATAAGCACATATTGTATTGTTGATATCCTGTTAATAACCACCGTCTATTATTAGCAGATCACTTTAGCTGTTTTTTAGAGTCTAAGAAAGAAACACGTAATATATCCCAATTGGGTAATACACATTAAGTCCTAATAATATTTTTTCACACATCTTTTTACAATCATCATAGAGGTCAGATTGCATAGCCTCTTTGCAGATAGATATTCCCCAATACTTATCTTTCCAAACGGATTGATCGAATAAGCATAGAAAGTTTTTTATAAAGTTTTTATAAACTTGGGGTTTTTTTGTTGTTTTTTTAACTGACATTTTTTTATTTTTTTATTACAGCTATTTTTTATATCTATATTTTAGAATTGATGCACTTCACCAGGTTGGCCAACCTTACACATGTTTTAACCATTTGAGTTTTTGAATTGCTTATATATGAATTACATACATTTGTGTCTTTGTGCTGCTAAAATAAATTATATATATATTTTATACAACACTTGATATTATTTAATCTGTTTTCTCTTTAAAATAATACAAATCTGCCACTAATTAGCACAATCCTGCAACAAATAGCATAACTCTGCTACTATCAATTTATAAAGTGCGCATAGATCTATTATTACATTTTCTAATAACCCATTTCTTTATGATTTTTTCAAATATATATATATTTTAATTAGATATTTTTTGTATATAGCATAGAGCTTTATCTACAGTATATATCTATTTCCATTAGTTTGTAGCAGCTGGCCAAGCGCTCCTGTATCTACCTCCCAAATTCCTCTAAGCTTTATTGTTCCTGAGGAGAACAATTTTGATACAAGAGCATACAAACAAAAGTGCAGAAAATATTCATCTTCTTGTCTAGGATTGGTCATATTCCCTAGGCGCTCCTATCTCTATCTTTCAAAATTTTGGTCCTCACAGGGACCTTTCTCAAGACCACTTATTGTCTTAGCTAGCTTAGCTGTTTTGTTCAAAAGTAAACGACATGGCTAAGCTAACGCCTAGATTTAGAGTTTTGCAGCCAAAGGGGTGCGTAAGGTACGCGTCTTTTTTTTCTAGCGCTGCTTCCAAACAACGCTGGTATTTAGAGTTCTCTGAAGGGCTGCGTTAGGCTCCAAAAAGGGAGCGTAAAGGCATATTTACCGCCACTTCAACCCTCAATACCAGCGTTGCTTACGGTAGCGGCTAGCTGGAAAAATGTGCTTGTGCACGATATCCCCATAGGAAACATGGGGAAACACTTTCTAAGTCTGCACCTAACACCCTAACATGAACCCCGAGTCTAAACACCCCTATTCTTACACTTATTAACCCCTAATCTGCCGCCCCCGCTATCGCTGACACCTGCATTACACAATTAACCCCTAATCTGCCGCTCCGGACACCGCCGCAACCTACATTATATTTATGAACCCCTAATCTGCTGCCCCTAACATTGCCGACACCTATATTATATTTATTAACCCCTAATCTGCCGCCCCCAACGTCGCCGCTACCTTACCTACACTTATTAACCCCTAATCTGCTGCCCGGACCTCGCCGCCACTATAATAAATGTATTAACCCCTAAACCACCACACTCCCGCCTCGCAAACCCTATAATAAATAGTATTAACCCCTAATCTGCCCCCCCCAACGTCGCCGCTACCTTACCTACACTTATTAACCCCTAATCTGCCGACCGGACCTCGCCGCTACTCTAATAAATATATTAACCCCTAAAGCTAAGTCTAACCCTAACACTCCCCTAAATTAAATATAATTTTAATCTAACAAAATAAATTAAATATTATTAACTAAAGTCTTCCTATTTAAAGCTAAATACTTACCTGTAAAATAAACCCTAATATAGCTACAATATAACAAATAATTATATTGTAGTTATTTTAGGATTTATATTTATTTTACAGGCAACTTTGTATTTATTTTAACTAGGTACAATAGCTATTAAATAGTTATTTACTATTTAATAGTTACCTAGTTAAAATAAGTACAAAATTACCTGTAAAATAAATCCTAACCTAAGTTACAATTAACACTACACTATCAATAAATAAATTAAATCAATTAACTACAAGTACCTACAATTACCTACAATTAAATAAACTAAACTAAATTACAAAAAAACAAACACTAAATTACAAAAAATAAAAAAAGATTACAAGAATTTTAAGCTAATTACACCTACTCTAAGCCCCCTAATAAAATAACAAAGCCCTCCAAAATAAAAAAATTCCTTACCCTAATCTAAATTTAAAAAGTTAACAGCTCTATTACCTTACCAGCCCTTAAAAGGGCTTTTTGCGGGGCATGCCCCAAAGAAATCAGCTCTTTTGCCTGTAAAAAAAACACAATACCACCCCCCAAAATTACAACCCACCACCCACATACCCCTACTCTAACCCAAACCCCCCTTAAATAAACCTAACACTACCCCCCTGAAGATCTCCCTACCTTGAGTCGTCTTCACTCAGCCGAGCACCGATGGACCAAAAGAAGACATCCGGAGCGGCAGAAGTCTTCATCCTATCCGGGCAGAAGAGGACATCCGGACCGGCAGACATCTTAATCCAAGCGGCATCTTCTATCTTCATCCATCCGACGAGGAGAGGCTCCATCTTCAAGACCTCCGGCGCGGAACATCCTCTTCCTACCGACGACTACCGACGAATGAAGGTTCCTTTAAGTGACGTCATCCAAGATGGCGTCCCTCGAATTCCGATTGGCTGATAGGATTCTATCAGCCAATCGGAATTAAGGTAGGAAAAATCTGATTGGCTGATTGAATCAGCCAATCAGATTCAAGTTCAATCCGATTGGCTGATCCAATCAGCCAATCAGATTGAGCTTGCATTCTATTGGCTGTTCCGATTAGTAAGAGCTGTATAAACTGGCGTTAGCCCAGAAAGCTCTTAACTACTGACTTTTTTCTGCAGCTGGAGTCTTGTCGGTAGAGGGTGTACCGCTCACTTCAGCCAAGACTCTAAATACCGGCGTTAGGAAGATCCCATTGAAAAGATAGGATACGCAATTGGCGTAAGGGGATCTGCGGTATGGAAAAGTCGGGGCTTGGAAGTGAGTGTTAGACCCTTTCCTGGCTGACTTTAAATACCAGCGGGCGGTAAAAAGCAGCGTTAGGACCCCCTTAACGCTGCTTTTGACGGCTAACGCAGAACTCTAAATCTAGGCGTAAGACAATAAGTGGTCTTGAAAAAGGTCCCTGTGAGGACCAAATTGTTGACCTCATTTAGATTATTTTGGAATTCAGAATAAAAGTTTAAAATATTGGATTGTCACGTCTGCGCCGCTCTAGCTGTTGCTAGGGGCGCAGCGTCTCCTTCCTTGCTCGTTGTCAGGGCTGTGTCGGGTCCGGATGCGCGCAGCACTGACGTCATCGCCGCATGCTCCTCTTGCTGATGCTGGTCTGGAATCCTGTGGTGCGAATCCTGCGCCTATGTAAGTTGCTCAGAATGATCTATCACTGCCCAAGTATAGGTGTTACTTTGTGTGCTCCTGGGTGTGATAGATCGGTATTCTCTGTATTGCCTTATTATTGTTGAACCCTGTCTGTCTGACTACGCTGCCTGTTAACCCCTAAATTGCTGGATTGATATACTGCTGCTGAACTCTGCTTGTCTGACCACTCTGCTGTGTCAGCCGAAACGCATTGCAATACACCTGTCAAGGACCGTTACTTGGATTTAAAACAGACCAGTGCCACTTTGAGCCCTCCAGTTTGTCGTAGGAAAATTCCCCAATACTTATCTATCTTTCCAAACGGATTGATCGAATAAGCATAGAAAGTTTTTTATAAAGTTTTTATAAACTTGGTTTTTTTTTGTTTTGTTTTTTTAACTGACATTTTTTTATTTTTTTATTACAGCTATTTTTTTTATTTTTTTTTCAAACAAGCTTTATTGAAAACATAAAATTATGCATACAGAGTGATCATGACATAACATACTTCTTCTGTTTGTGTTTTAACCAGTGTGTTCAAAACTGTTTCAGTGAATTATTCATACAATCTCAAATTATTTATCTGTACATGCATATTATAATAAACTTCTTTGCTTAACAAGCCTGCTATATTTTTTATCTTTTCTAATATACTCCTTCCTTCATCGAAGTCCAATTAATACTACAAATCCTATTTAACCTTGTGTCTGCTGAACGCAGCTGAAAAAGAAAAAAAAAGAAGAAAAAAAAAGGGGGGGGGAGGGTTCATGTGGGTGGTGGATGGGGGACAGGAAAGGGTGGGGAGTGTATTTCTGAGTTTGCTTCGGCCAGTTCCAACTTAATTACATACCAGTGCCCCTCCAAGTGGCCAACATCATCTCATGTATGTCTATCTGATTGACTCTAAAGTAATGGAATCTCTCCAGCATGAGCAGCTCATCAACTGCGTGAACCCATTCCTCTAAGGTTGGGACAACCCCTGTTTTCCACCTCCTAGGTATTAGCTTTTTAGCTCCTGTGAGCATTATTAGCATCAGCGCTCGTGTGTGCTTTGATTTGACTCCAGGCAAGTGAAATAACAGGGTCGCTTCTGGAGTGTTTGGAATGGTGATCTGCAGCCTATCTGACATATGGGTAATCACTCTGTGCCAAAAGTCTTTTATTTTTGGGCACTCCCACCAAATGTGTAGAAGCGTGCCATGTTCACCGCAATCTCTCCAGCACATGGGACTAGCTGTTTGAAAACATCTGTGTAGCCTTGTTGGAGTCAAATACCATCTGCTAGTGAGTTTTAAGTGTATTTCCTGGACATTAGCTGAGATGGAAGAGCTTCTAGTCATCTTAAAGGATTTAAGCCATGTGTCTTCGTCAAAGTCTCTGCCTAGGTCCCTACCCCATGCTGTTGTGTAAGAGGGGAGAGCTGACCCGGGTGGCGCTAGAAGTAGCTTATATATCAGTGAAATCAGTCGCCTAGGTGATTTATTTGTTGTGCATAAAGTTTCAAACGTCGTTAGGGATCTCATAAAGTTCTCTCTGTTCTTATGGTGCATTAAGTAATGTTGAAGTTGGTTATACCTCAGCCAGGAAGCAAAAATAGTTCCATATTTCTCTATCATGTCCTGCTGTGGCAATAGTTTCCCGTCCTTCATTGCAAAGTGTAGGGAACCCTCACGTAGGCTGTAGGACGCACTCATTTGTGCACCAAGGTGACTGTATGGGAGGTTCGGATTTTCTATAATTGGTAAAAGAGGCGAGTGCCGTGAAGTGATATGTGTAGTGGTATTGACTGTCTTGTCCCACATTCTAAGGGTTTCTGCTATGATAGTATAATTATTTGTGAGTTTCGGGCGATTTGTATGCGACGTAAATGCTAATACACTCACATTGTTGAGATTAAGAATTTGGCCGTCTAGTTTTACCCACGCTTTATGTGTGGTGTTATGGGCCCATTCCACAATTCTCTGCAGGAAAATTGCCTGTCTGTATGAGGCTAAGTCTGGGAAGCCTAAACCCCCTTTATCTCTAGACATGTAAAGCGTCTTTCTTGGGACTCTGGGTTTTACATTTTTCCATATGAACTGCTCTAGTAGCCTTTGGAGATGAGGGAGGAATTCTTTAGGGATAGGAATTGGGAGCGTTTGCAGTATGTACAGTATGCGTGGGAGGATGTTCATTTTTATAACTCCAATTTTACCCAACCATGATAGAGGTTTATTTTTCCAAGAAGAGAGATCTCTAATTATTTCATTCTTTAGTTTGAGGTAGTTTAATTTAAATAAATCTCGGGTATCACTTGAGAGGAGAACTCCTAAATATTTTAAATGGGTGGTCGCTATTGGTATGTGATGTCTCGCTTATTTGAAATAATTGCGCATGTGGTGCAGTTATGTTGAGGATTTCAGACTTTGTGATGTTTAAGTGAAAGTTGGAAAGGGAACCATATGTTGCGAGTTCCTCTAGAAGCGTTGGGACTGAGACTTCGATATTGGTGAGGGTATATAGGATGTCATCAACGTACAACGCTTGTTTATATTCATTTTCTTTGATTGAGATTCCAGATATGTTGGGATTTTTGCGGATCTTTTGAGCCAATGCTTCAATTGATAAGGCAAATAAGAGTGGGGAGAGGGGACAACCCTGTCTCGTCGCCGTTTGTAATACCAAAAGTATCCGAAAGGGATCCATTTACTCTTACTCTTGCATTCGGGTCAGAGTATAATGAAAACACCAAGTTTGTAAACGTGTCTCCAAAATTCATGGCCTTTAGTACCCGACGCAGGAAGAGCCAGTCGACGCGGTCGAAGGCCTTCTCTGCGTCGGTTGAAAACAACACCATGGGCACCTTCTCATTACGTGCGTGCTCAATCAGTTGTACTACTTTACAGGTGTTGTCCCTCGCCTCCCTGCCTGGGACAAAACCCACCTGGTCTGTAGAGACAAGGTCTGGTAAGTATTTGTTAAGACGCAATGAGAGTATCTTAGCAAGGATTTTGATATCAGCATTTAATAGTGATATAGGCCTGAAGTGTTCGGAGGCAGTGTGAGATTTACCCAGTTTGGGGATAACAGATATATAGGCCTCTAGCATGGGACGGGGGAGTTGCGGTTCCTTGATGAGGTTGTTGAACACCTGTAACATTTTAGGGGCCAAGATGCTAAAAAAAGTTTTATAATATTTAATTGTGAGTCCATCTGGACCTGGGCTCTTACCGTTTGGTAAATCTTTAATCGCTAAAGAAAGTTATTCTTGGGATATGGGCAAGTCAAGGGTGTCCGCATCATCACTTGACAGTCTAGGTAAATCCAAAGTCTCTAAGTAAGCGTCTATAGCTCTCACTTTGACTAGAGTTTGTGCGTGTGTGTCTGGTTGTTTGCGAATATTATATAGTGCTTTATAATATTGATTGAACGCATTAGCTATTTGTTTATTGCCTTTTACTTTAGTGCCCTCTTTATCTGTGACACTATAAATGTGTGTGCGGAGTTGCTGTCTTCTAATGGTTCGGGCCAGAAGTCTACCAGGTTTGTTTCCGTTTTCATGGTAGTGTTGTTTGACGGACATCATCTTGCTCTGATAGGCATCTGCAAGATGTTGGTTAAGCTCAGCTCTAGCGTTTTGAAGCTTTTGTTTAACCTCGCTGTCTGTCGCGTTTTGTTTATGTTTTGTTTCCAGAGCTGTGACTGTATCTAAAAGCGTTTTGTGTTTAGTCCTATACTGCTTACGCAATCTGGCTGTGTGTTTTAGGATTTCACCTCTGATTACGCATTTATGTGCGTCCCACATGACTGGAAGCGAGGTGTGATTAGGGGTATTATGTAGAAAATAGTCCTTTAGAGATTTTTGCATCTCTGCTTTTATTAGTGGTTTGTCTAGGAGGGTGTCATCCAACTTCCAGATAAAGGATGTTGGAGGTAAGTCTGGCCAGTAAACTTCTGTGGTAACTGGGGCGTGATCGGACCAGGTAATATGTCCAATTTTGCATTCCCCCACCATGTCTAACCCAACCGAATCTGTGAATATGTAGTCTATGCGTGAGTATTTGGCACATGGGGGCGAGTAATAGGTATAGTCTCTAGATGTGGGGTGTGTGATACGCCAAACGTCATGCAGTAGCAGGTCTGCTAGCGTTGCCCTCACAGATTTAAGTATTGTTTTGCTTACACTAGAAGTACCATTGGAAGTGTCCTGTTGTGGATCTAGGGGTATGTTTATGTCGCCTGCTACAAACACTGGGCCCTTCGCGGTATCCAATAAACATTTAGTGAATTGTTTAAGAAATAGGTGTTGGTTGTTATTTGGTGCGTATATGGAAGCCAGAGTTATCGGGTGTTCATAAAGCGTGCCCGTCAGGATTATAAAACGGCCTTCTGGGTCCTTCTCTGTATGTGTGTGTTTAAAGGGGATCGAGTGGTGGATCAGTATACCCACCCCACATTTTTTCGAGGAGCCAGATGCCAGATAAGCTGAAGGGTATTGTGTGTTATGCCACTTAGGCTCTTTACCTTTTAGAAAATGTGTTTCCTGCAGGAATAAGACGTGACTGCTTAAGTTTTTAAGTTCTCGGAAAGCTATAGACCTCTTCCCCGGGTTATTTAGGCCCTTGGCGTTAATTGTGGTGAAGTTGAGGCTGTGCGTTTGAAATTTACTGTATTGGGCACTCATCTTTTATAGTATATCGTATGGGATGGTGGTAAGGGGGGGAAGGGTTGGGGGTTTGGGAGTGGGTAAGGGAGGAAGGAAGAGAGAAAAAAAAAAAAAAAAAAAAAAACTCTTTTGAGGCTTAGTAAAAGCTCAGGATCTAAGTGGTCGACTGATGCTCCAGACGGCCAGATAGTACTATATATGCTAAGGAGTTCTTACACAAGGCGTTCAATGAAATTAGTGATTATAGCAATTACTAAACAGATAGTAAAATAAAACAGGAATAATACAATAAAGATAAGGCAAACAAAAGGAAAACCAGTGAACTACTGTAAACTTATTAGTATCTCAGTGGGAAGTAATCCATGAGAATATGCAACGTTAAGTGATAAAACAATTTCCAAGACCTTTAAAGAGTGGTCTTGTATATATTTGGGGTCATATTGACCAATTTCTATAGGGGGGGAATAATGCTATATGTTTAATCAGTGAGAGTACTCACTGTGAGCAGTTATTATTAAGTTAAATCAGGGGGGTACCGCCTGCTAGGAGCTTATCGTATTTCTCAATAACTAGGGGGTGTATCTTGCTGTTTGGGTACTACTTGAATGGGCATTACGCTTGGGTAGCATGCAGTACTCATTAGACTATGCAAAGGGTCTTTACCCTGGGGCCAATCACCAAGTTTGGCATCATCCAGCTAGCGGCATACAAAGGATTAGAAAGACAGTTAGTCAGCAAAATACCTTGTTATTTCAGTTTTACTTACACAACTAAATCAATTAGCTCCATCAAAATTTTAAACCTGATTAGGAAGCATATTCGAGACACATTTAGGGAGCTTAGAGTGAGTCAGGCTTTACTGAGGTTGTGTATATACTGATGCTGCTCTTCCCGAAGCAGCGACCTTCTGGATGCTGGGTTTAATTAAACAATACAATACATTACATTTTATAAGGTACCTGAAAACAATGTGTGATTTAAAAAAAAAAAAAAAAAAAAATGTATGTATGGCACTCGTTTATGCTTGTGGATCAGAGTCCGTTGTACCGTTGGATGCAGCCAGGTAGTAGGAATGCCAGTTCTCGAATTATGGGCCACGTATAATGTCTGCAAGTCTTGCAAGGTACTAGGCCTCTTTTACATTAAGTCATGGCATGGTCCCATTATAATGTGTAAGGCTAGTGGGAGTTTTCCCAGGGTTGTGCTCCCACTGCGTTGCCCAGCCATACCTGTTATCCAAGGTCAGGAACTTGAAAAGTAGAAACAGTCACTGCATGCGTAGGTCCCATCAGTCCATTGGAGGAGTATTTGGCGAAACTCTGGGCAGGCCTTTTGGATTATCTCCCAAGCTGCCCTTTTCAGGTGGAGGTGTGTTTATACTATCAATGTCCGCCAGAAAAGCTTGTAAGTCTGTGCCTGGTCTGTAGATAAAGGTCTTGCTGTTGTGGGTGACTATTAATGATACCGGGAACCCCCAGCGGTATTGAACTCTGCGGTTTCTTAGTTGTGCAGTTACAGGGGCCAGCTCCCGCCGCTTTTGTAAGGTGGCTGGTGATAAATCTGAGAACAGTTGTAACTCTGTGCCTGCATGTTGGATTGGGTTTTTGGATCTCGCACAGCGCATGAGTTCTTCTTTGTCCTTAAAATTAAGGAATTTGATTATTATGTCCCGTGGGGGGGCCTTGGGTCGTGGTTTGGGCCTCAGTGCCCTATGGGCACGTTCTATTGCAATCTCAGCAGAGGTTGGTGTTCCTTTTATGGTACGGAACAGACTTTGAAGATATCCTTCAATGGCGGGGGGGTAGACAGACTCAGGGACTCCTCTCACCCTTACATTGTTTCGGCGTCCCCTATTGTCCAAGTCTTCTAGTTTATCTGATAAAGACTGTATAATTGCTGTGTGTACTTGTAACTCAGCGGTGTTAGTGTGTACTGTAGCATCTGTGGTGGCTTGTGCTTCCTCAACCGCTGTGACTCTACCCTCCAGTGAGCTTATATCTCTGCGCAGATCTTGGAACAGGCTTCTCATTTCTTGCATCACATTTTGTATGTCTTCCTTAGAAGATAGATGCAGAAGATCTTTTTTGGTGACATTAGCGAGCATTTGTGCATTTGCATGATCAATCTGCTCAGGGGTTGTAGATTGTAGCCCCTCCATGTTCCCTCTATCTGATGCCACGTGGTGTTCTATGAGTTTTAGGAATTTATTTAAAGGCTTTTGGGAAGCTTTTTTCTCTGCCTTGTTATGCTTTTTAATAGGCATTCCCCACCATGAGAGGTTGAAGCTGTGAATATTGGTGATTTTATTTTATTGATGTTATTACTTTAGGCTCCTGGGTAGTAGCCTTGATGTTGGTGCTCAAGAGGTGTTGTATGTGCAGCCCTTATCAGGGTAATAACTTGTCCCTGCCTCCACCTAATATTGTGGTATATTAGGCTTTGTTTATTAGTTCACTTGATGAGGTGTTATATCTAAGAGGCCCTTTTTTCTTGTCTATATCCTCCCCATGTGTACACTACTGCGCTTGCTATTGTGCTCTAGTAGGCCCTGCTAAGCATTTTCAGGCCTTGATTATTCTTTGATCTGTAGTTGTGAGTGGTCTGATCTGCCGTGCTTCTGAGTGTTTGGCAGCGTGTATCTGTGTCACTTCACAATGCCCCTTGTTTTCAGTTATTATATTGTCTATTTGGGCATTTTAGGTCTGTATGCTGGGAGCGGCCTGCTGCCTTTCACTACGTGCCTCACCAGTTACAGCTGCGCCTATGGAGCGGTCGCTCGTTCCGCCGACAGTCCCCCCCTTTATCTGACACTCTGTGGGCTATGTCGAGCGCAGCGTTATAGCTCTCCTGCTGCTCCACGGGACCCGGTATGCTGAGTAGTTAGTGTGTCAGCGTTGCAGGGAATCAGTTTGCCGGACTGCGCAGGTTAGATCCTTTGACTTCTTGTCTGTGCCAAACCTGCTGATTTTGGTAGCGGTAAGTCTGCGATGTCTTCTTTAGCTGTGGTGTATATCACATCATCCCCTGAGCTTAGATTTTTTTTTTTTTTTTTTGGTCTATATGGCCATGCTTTTGGTGTCACAATGTCTCTAGGACTAGGAGCTGATCTAAGATGCGGCCATTCGCCTGCGTGGCCAAGCTCCGCCCCCTGCAGGGTTCATTACAGCTATTTTTTATATCTATATTTTAGAATTGATGCACTTCACCAGGTTGGCCAACCTTACACATGTTTTAACCATTTGAGTTTTTGAATTGCTTATATACAGGGAGTGCAGAATTATTAGGCAAGTTGTATTTTTGAGGATTAATTTTATTATTGAACAACAACCATGTTCTCAATGAACCCAAAAAACTCATTAATATCAAAGCTGAATAGTTTTGGAAGTAGTTTTTAGTTTGTTTTTAGTTATAGCTATTTTAGGGGGATATCTGTGTGTGCAGGTGACTATTACTGTGCATAATTATTAGGCAACTTAACAAAAAACAAATATATACCCATTTCAATTATTTATTTTTACCAGTGAAACCAGTATAACATCTCAACATTCACAAATATACATTTCTGACATTCAAAAACAAAACAAAAACAAATCAGTGACCAATATAGCCACCTTTCTTTGCAAGGACACTCAAAAGCCTGCCATCCATGGATTCTATTAGTGTTTTGATCTGTTCACCATCAACATTGCGTGCAGCAGCAACCACAGCCTCCCAGACACTGTTCAGAGAGGTGTACTGTTTTCCCTCCTTGTAAATCTCACATTTGATGATGGACCACAGGTTCTCAATGGGGTTCAGATCAGGTGAACAAGGAGGCCATGTCATTAGATTTTCTTCTTTTATACCCTTTCTTGCCAGCCACGCTGTGGAGTACTTGGACGCGTGTGATGGAGTATTGTCCTGCAAGAAAATCATGTTTTTCTTGAAGGATGCAGACTTCTTCCTGTACCACTGCTTGAAGAAGGTGTCTTCCAGAAACTGGCAGTAGGACTGGGAGTTGAGCTTGACTCCATCCTCAACCCGAAAAGGCCCCACAAGCTCATCTTTGATGATACCAGCCCAAACCAGTACTCCACCTCCACCTTGCTGGCGTCTGAGTCGGACTGGAGCTCTCTGCCCTTTACCAATCCAGCCACGGGCCCATCCATCTGGCCCATCAAGACTCACTCTCATTTCATCAGTCCATAAAACCTTAGAAAAATCAGTCTTGAGATATTTCTTGGCCCAGTCTTGACGTTTCAGCTTGTGTGTCTTGTTCAGTGGTGGTCGTCTTTCAGCCTTTCTTACCTTGGCCATGTCTCTGAATATTGCACACCTTGTGCTTTTGGGCACTCCAGTGACTTTTCTCAGTTCATGGGCAGTTATTTTGCGCCTTGGTTTTTCCACACGCTTCTTGCGACCCTGTTGACTATTTTGAATGAAACGCTTGATTGTTCGATGATCACGCTTCAGAAGCTTTGCAATTTTAAGAGTGCTGCATCCCTCTGCAAGATATCTCACTATTTTTGACTTTTCTGAGCCTGTCAAGTCCTTCTTTTGACCCATTTTGCCAAAGGAAAGGAAGTTGCCTAATAATTATGCACACCTGATATAGGGTGTTGATGTCATTAGACCACACCCCTTCTCATTACAGAGATTCACATCACCTAATATGCTTAATTGGTAGTAAGCTTTCGAGCCTATACAGCTTGGAGTAAGACAACATGCATAAAGAGGATAATGTGGTCAAAATACTCATTTGCCTAATAATTCTGCACTCCCTTTATGAATTACATACATTTGTGTCTTTGTGCTGATAAAATAAATTATATATATATTTTATACAACACTTGATATTATTTAATCTGTTTTCTCTTTAAAATAATACAAATCTGCCACTAATTAGCACAATCCTGCAACAAATAGCATAACTCTGCTACTATCAATTTATAAAGTGCGCATAGATCTATTATTACATTTTCTAATAACCCATTTCTTTATGATTTTTTCAAATATATATATATTTTAATTAGATATTTTTTGTATATAGCATAGAGCTTTAGCTACAGTATATATCTATTTCCATTAGTTTGTAGCAGCTGGCCAAGCGCTCCTGTATCTACCTCCCAAATTCCTCTAAGCTTTATTGTTCCTGAGGAGAACAATTTTGGTACAAGAGCATACAAACAAAAGTGCAGAAAATATTCATCTTCTTGTCTAGGATTGGTCATATTCCCTAGGCGCTCCTATCTCTATCTTTCAAAATTTTGGTCCTCACAGGGACCTTTCTCAAGACCACTTATTGTCTTAGCTAGCTTAGCTGTTTTGTTCAAAAGTAAACGAAATGGCTAAGCTAACGCCTAGATTTAGAGTTTTGCAGCCAAAGGGGTGCGTTAGGTACGCGTCTTTTTTTTCTAGCGCTGCTTCCAAACAACGCTGGTATTTAGAGTTCTCTGAAGGGCTGCGTTAGGCTCCAAAAAGGGAGCATAAAGGCATATTTACCGCCACTTCAACCCTCAATACCAGCGTTGCTTATGGTAGCGGCTAGCTGGAAAAATGTGCTCGTGCACGATATCCCCATAGGAAACAATGGGGCAGTTTGGGCTTAAAAAAAACCTAACACCTGCAAAAAAGCAGCGTTAAGCTCCTAACGCAACCCCATTGTTTCCTATGGGGAAACACTTTCTAAGTCTGCACCTAACACCCTAACATGAACCCCGAGTCTAAACACCCCTATTCTTACACTTATTAACCCCTAATCTGCCGCCCCCGCTATCGCTGACACCTGCATTACACAATTAACCCCTAATCTGCCGCTCCGGACACCGCTGCAACCTACATTATATTTATGAACCCCTAATCTGCTGCCCCTAACATTGCCGACACCTATATTAAATTTATTAACCCCTAATCTGCCGCCCCCAACGTCGCCGCTACCTTACCTACACTTATTAACCCCTAATCTGCTGCCCGGACCTCGCCGCCACTATAATAAATGTATTAACCCCTAAACCACCACACTCCCGCCTCGCAAACCCTATAATAAATAGTATTAACCCCTAATCTGCCCCCCCCAACGTCGCCGCTACCTTACCTACACTTATTAACCCCTAATCTGCCGACCGGACCTCGCCGCTACTCTAATAAATATATTAACCCCTAAAGCTAAGTCTAACCCTAACACCCCCCTAAATTAAATATAATTTGAATCTAACAAAATAAATTAAATATTATTAACTAAAGTCTTCCTATTTAAAGCTAAATACTTACCTGTAAAATAAACCCTAATATAGCTACAATATAACAAATAATTATATTGTAGTTATTTTAGGATTTATATTTATTTTACAGGCAACTTTGTATTTATTTTAACTAGGTACAATAGCTATTAAATAGTTATTTACTATTTAATAGTTACCTAGTTAAAATAAGTACAAAATTACCTGTAAAATAAATCCTAACCTAAGTTACAATTAAACCTAACACTACACTATCAATAAATAAATTAAATCAATTAACTACAAGTACCTACAATTACCTACAATTAAATAAACTAAACTAAATTACAAAAAAAACAAACACTAAATTACAAAAAATAAAAAAAGATTACAAGAATTTTAAGCTAATTACACCTACTCTAAGCCCCCTAATAAAATAACAAAGCCCCCAAAATAAAAAAATTCCTTACCCTAATCTAAATTTAAAAAGTTAACAGCTCTATTACCTTACCAGCCCTTAAAAGGGCTTTTTGCGGGGCATGCCCCAAAGAAATCAGCTCTTTTGCCTGTAAAAAAAACACAATACCACCCCCCAAAATTACAACCCACCACCCACATACCCCTACTCTAACCCAAACCCCCCTTAAATAAACCTAACACTACCCCCCTGAAGATCTCCCTACCTTGAGTCGTCTTCACTCAGCCGAGCACCGATGGACCAAAAGAAGACATCCGGAGCAGCAGAAGTCTTCATCCTATCCGGGCAGAAGAGGACATCCGGACCGGCAGACATCTTAATCCAAGCGGCATCTTCTATCTTCATCCATCCGACGAGGAGAGGCTCCATCTTCAAGACCTCCGGTGCGGAACATCCTCTTCCTACCGACGACTACCGACGAATGAAGGTTCCTTTAAGTGACGTCATCCAAGATGGCGTCCCTCGAATTCCGATTGGCTGATAGGATTCTATCAGCCAATCGGAATTAAGGTAGGAAAAATCTGATTGGCTGATTGAATCAGCCAATCAGATTCAAGTTCAATCCGATTGGCTGATCCAATCAGCCAATCAGATTGAGCTTGCATTCTATTGGCTGTTCCGATTAGTAAGAGCTGTATAAACTGGCGTTAGCCCAGAAAGCTCTTAACTACTGACTTTTTTCTGCAGCTGGAGTCTTGTCGGTAGAGGGTGTACCGCTCACTTCAGCCAAGACTCTAAATACCGGCGTTAGGAAGATCCCATTGAAAAGATAGGATACGCAATTGGCGTAAGGGGATCTGCGGTATGGAAAAGTCGGGGCTTGGAAGTGAGCATTAGACCCTTTCCTGGCTGACTCTAAATACCAGCGGGCGGTAAAAAGCAGCGTTAGGACCCCCTTTACGCTGCTTTTGACGGCTAACGCAGAACTCTAAATCTAGGCGTAAGACAATAAGTGGTCTTGAAAAAGGTCCCTGTGAGGACCAAATTGTTGACCTCATTTAGATTATTTTGGAATTCAGAATAAAAGTTTAAAATATTGGATTGTCACGTCTGCGCCGCTCTAGCTGTTGCTAGGGGCGCAGCGTCTCCTTCCTTGCTCGTTGTCAGGGCTGTGTCGGGTCCGGATGCGCACAGCGCTGACATCATCGCCGCATGCTCCTCTTGCTGATGCTGGTCCGGATTCCTGTGGTGCGAATCCTGCGCCTATGTAAGTTGCTCAGAATGATCTATCACTGCCCAAGTATAGGTGTTACTTTGTGTGCTCCTGGGTGTGATAGATCGGTATTCTCTGTATTGCCTTATTATTGTTGAACCCTGTCTGTCTGACTACGCTGCCTGTTAACCCCTAAATTGATGGATTGATATACTGCTGCTGAACTCTGCTTGTCTGACCACTCTGCCTGTTAACCCCTAAATTGCTGGATTGATATACTGCTGCTGAACTCTGCTTGTCTGACCCCTCTGCTTGATTATCCCCTATTGTTCTGGATTGCCTCTCTGTTGCCAAATCCTGCCTGCCTGACCATTCTAGTGGTTTACCCTTGGACTGCTTTACGTTGCCAAACCCTGCCTGGCTGACCATTCGAGTGGTTCACCCTTGGACTGCTTTACCATTACCAAACCCTGCCTGCCTGACCATTCTAGTGGTTTACCCTTGAACTGCTTTACCGTTGCCAAACCCTGCATGCCTGGCTGTTCTAGTGGTTTACTTTTTGGACTACTTTACCGTTGCCAACCCCTGCCTGCCTGACCCTTCTTGTGGTTTACCCCTGAACCCCTGAACTGCCTTTCTCTGATTCCCTGCCTGTTGCCGCCGAAGACTATCCTGCCTGTGGTGAGTGCCGCTTACCTTATCTTGCGAACTTTCTCTGCTCTGGAATATTCCCTATCATTCTCGACGCCAGGATAAGAAGACTACTGGCCGAGTTCACAAGCATTACATTATACTTGGGCCATGGAGCCAGATGAGGTGGCAAAAGCAGTTTATCTTCAGGGACAGATGTTGGGAACCCATACCACACAGTTGCAGAGTATGGATTCCAAACTAGAGGCTATAACTGCTCAACACTCTTCACTACTTACAGTGAGGAATACCGCTCCTGTTATTGTACCACCAGTCTCCGCTCCTAGTACTGCGGCTTCTTCCTCTGCTTCTGAAAAAAGACCCCGATTACAATTGCCTGATAAGTATGAAGGTACTACCGATTGCAGGGGTTTTCTAAACCAATGTAGGCTGCACTTCCGCAATGATCCTCACACCTTTCAGTCTCACAAGTCAATGGTCACCTTTATCATTTCTTTACTGAAAAACAAGGCCCTAGCCTAGGTCTCTCCTCTTTTGGAACAGAACGCTCCTCTCCTGCATGATGCGGATGCTTTTATTTCTGCATTATTTGCTGTGTTTGGGACTTTTGGTCGAACCTCTGCTGCAGAATTTTCTCTCCTGGATCTCCGCCAGGGCAATAGAACTGTGGCACAATTCGCCATCGAATTTTGCACCTTGGCACTTGAAACAACTTGGGATGGCAGTGCTCTCAAGGCAGCATGAACGCATCAAAGATGAACTCACTTATTGTGATATTCCTTCTTCTTTGGATGAATTTGTAACACTTTGTATCAGTCTGGACTCTCGCTTCCAGGAGAGACAAGCCGAGAGAGACAGAACTTGGCGGGTCCTTCCATCCCATCCTTCTATTCATCCGGTTTCTGCAGTATGCCCTACCCCCCTAACAGCTCCAATTACCCCAGTGGAGGAAACCATGGATCTCTCCTCCTTCAAACCCTCAGAGTCTGAAAGACAGAGCAGAAAAAGATTGAGACTATGCTTTTATTGTGGATCTAACAGCCACCAACTAAAGAATTGTGACATTCAGCCAGGAAAAGCCAATGCTTAGGGGATAACACTGGGGTACCTCTAAGCATGATCTCTACTAAATCCCCTCACTCCTCTCGGATTCTGGTACCTGTTACCCTTACCTTCCTTCAGAATACTGTCCACACTCAAGCCTTCATTGATTCATTTTGAGTCAGCACCCCTGACCTTGACTGTGGGAGTCCTTCATAATGAACAGCTGCAGTTTGAGGTCATTCATTCCCCAGCACAGCCTTTCAACCTTTGTCTTCCTTGGCTTCGGACTACACAATCCACAGTTCGACTGGGCTGAAGGACAACTGGCCTCCTGGGGTACCTCCTGTTTCCACTCCTGCCTTACTAAAGTCACTCTTCTGCCAGCATCTCCATAGCTAGTATACAGACTTTGCAGATGTGTTGAGAAAAAAGCAGCCGACGTGCTGCCACCCCACTGTCCTTATGACTGCAAAATCGACCTCTTTTCCAGAGCCCCACTTCCTAAAGGGAGGACTTATCCACTCTGCAAAGCTGAAACCAAATCCATGGAGGAATAAATCCAAGAGAACCTAGCTAAAGGTTTCATTTGCCCTTCCTCCTCTCCTGCTGGGACAGGCTTCTTTTTCGTCAGTAAGAAGGATGGTGGGCTCAGACCCTGCATCGACTACAGGGCCTTGAACAACATAACTATCAAGAATTACTATCCCATTCCTTTTGATCACCAAACAGGATGCTCGCTTCTTCACCAAGCTGGACTTGGGGCATACAATTTGATTTGTATCTTCCCAGGCCACGAATGGAAGACTGCCTTCAACACAAGATCAGGGCATTATGAATACCTTGTAATGCCCTTTGGGCTGTGTAACGCCCCTGCAGTCTTCCAGGCATTTGTCAACGATGTCTTCCGTGACCTCCTCAACGGCACTGTCATTGTCTATTTGGATGACTTCCTTGTTTTCTGTTCCACTTTAGAAGAGCATCATAAACACGTGAGACAGGTGCTTCAATGTCTCAGACAATTCTTTGGTAGCCAAGCTAGAAAAATTTGAGTTTGTTCAAATTCAGATCCAATTCCTTGGTTATGTCATCTCAAAGGAGGGTTTTGCCATGCAATTTTAGAATGGCTTCAACCTACTTCATTAAAGTAATTACAGAGATTCTTGGGGTTCTCCAATTATTACCGCAAGTTTATAAAGAACTTTTCTCAAACAGTCGCTCCACTCACTGAATTGACAAAACAGAACAAAGACTGTAAATATTGGCCTCCTGAAGTCATAAATGCCTACTCTCGTCTGAAAAAGGCTTTCTGTTCTGCTCCTGTGCTCTGCCATCCTGATTCTTACCTACAGTTCCCTTTAGAGGATGATGCCTCTGAGATAGGGGCTGGAGCAGCTCTAACCCAAAGGGATCCTTTGACTTCCAAGTCACACCATGTAGCCTTTTTCTCTAAACGCTTTACTCCTGTAGGGAGGAATTACAATGTGGGTAATCGTGAACTCTTAGCCATTAAGATGGCTTTGACTAAATGGCATCATTGGTTAGAGGGCACCGCAAATCCCATTCAGATTCTCACCGACCACAAGAATCGGACTTACCTAGAGACTGCTCATCGACTCAATCCTTGACAGGCCAGGTGGGCCTTGTTTTTTTCCCGTTTTAACTTTGTGGTCTCTTATCTTCCTGGGACCAAAAACAAGAAGGTGGATGCCCTTTTCAGTCACTTCCCTCACTCAAGCGATTCCTCTGAAGCTCCTATTGAACACATCATACCTCCCTCCTGTATGGTTGCTCAACTAAAAACCACCAATCTGCAAAGACTGCAATGTGCCCAGTCTAGTAAACCTCCTGGAGCCCCCGTGGCCTATGATATCATCTTTGTACCTCTGAACCTACGCACCCCTGCTATCCTTGAATCATGATAGTAAACTCTCAGGACATCCTGGTTTGACTAGGACTTTTAAGCGTCTTTCCCAACATGTATGGTGGCCTACTATGAAGTCTGACGCTCAGGATTATGTGAAAGCTTGCACTACTTGTGCTGCCAACAAGACTCCCCGATCCTTGCCCCCTGGCTTGCTCCAACCATTGTCCATTCCCAAACAACCATGTACACACATAACTATGAACTTTATTGTGGACCTCCCACCTTCTGACCACCATACAGTTATCTGGGTTGTGGTGGATCGGTTCTCCAGACTGGCTCATTTTGTACCCTTAACAAAACTTCCTTTGGCTCTTCTCTTACATGTGGTACGACTTCATGGTATTCCTGTGAATATTGTTTCCCACAGAGGTCCACAATTCATCTCTACCTTTTGGAGAGCCTTTTGCAAGTTGATTGGAACCACTGTTTCCTTGTCTTCTGGCTACCATTCTCAGAACAATGGACTAACAGAGAGTAAGCCAGGATCTCAAGGCCTACCTTAGAGCTTTTGTCAATTCTCTCCATGCCAATTGATCTGACATGTTGCCCCTAGCCAAGCTGGCAAGAAACTCATTGGCACTCTTCTCTACAATGTTTCAAGCTGCAGCAGGGTATCAACCTCGTGTCTTCCCTCTTTCTGCTCAGTCCACTGGGGTTCCTGCTGCAGATCGACACGTTACTGAACTCACCACTCATTGGTGACGTATTCGCTCTCAGCTACGTTCAGCTGTGTCTGGATACAAGAAGTTTGCTGATCATCATAGAGCCTCTGTACGTGCCATCTCGGTAGGTGAACATGTTTGGATCTCTACTCAACATATTCATCTATGTCAACCCTGTCACAAACTAGGGCCTAGGTTTATCGGACCTTACAAAGTCCTGAAAAGACTGTCTCCTGTTGCCTACAAAGTGGCCTTGCCCAAAACCCTACGCATACACCCAGTCTTCCACATCTTTCTACTCAAGCCTTACATCAGAAATATATATACCTGACTCAGAGCTCCTCCTCCTCCTCTGCTCCTGGTCCATGGCAACCCTGAATATGAGGTTGCTAAGATCCTGGACTCCAGATACAGGGGCAGACAACTACAGTATCTTGTACATTGGAAGGGTTATTCTGTGGCGGATCGTTCCTGCCCATGACGTATATGCTCCATCATCTCCAGAGTCCATGTTGCTCATCCTTTGAAGCCGACTCTGGTTGAGAGGGGGGCTATGTCACGCTGCGCCGCTCTAGCTGTTGCTAGGGGTGCGGCGTCTCCTTCCCTGCTCATTGTCAGGAGCTGTGTCAGGTTTGGATGCGTGCGGCGCTGACGTCATCGCCCCACGCTCCTCTCACTGATGCTGGTCTGGATTCCTGTGGCGCGAATCCTGCGCCTATGTAAGTTGCTCAGAACGATCTATCACTGCCCAAGTATAGGTGTTACTTTGTGTGCTCCTGGGTGTGATAGATCGTTATTCTCAGGATTGCCTTATTTTTGTTGAACCCTGCCTGTCTGACTACTCTGCCTGTTAACCCCTAAATTGCTGGATTGATATCCTGCTGCTGAACTCTGCTTGTCTGACCACTTTGCTTGTTAACCCCTAAATTGCTGGATTGATATACTGCTGTTGAACTCTGCCTATCTGACCATTCTGCCTATTAACCCCTAAATTGCTGGATTGATATACTGCTGCTGAACTCTGCCTGTCTGACCACTCTGCCTATTAACCCCTGAATTACTGGATTGCTATACTGCTGCTGAACTCTGCTTGATTAACCCCTATTGTTCTGGATTACCTCTCTGTTGCTAAACCTGCCTGCCTGACCATTCTAGTGGTTTACCCTTGGACTGCTTTACCATTGCCAAACCCTGCCTGTCTGACCATTCTAGTGGTTTACCCTTGGACTGCTTTACCGTTGCCAAACCCTGCCGGCCTGACCGTTCTAGTGGTTTACCTTTGGAATACTTTACCGTTGCCAACCCCTGCCTGTCTGGCCCTTCTTGTGGTTTACCCCTGAACTGCCTTTCTCTGATTCCCTGCCTGTTGCCGCCGAAGACTATCCTGCCTGTGGTGAGTGCCGCTTACCTCATCTTGCAAACTTTCTCTGCTCTGGGATATTCCCTATCATTCCGGCTCGACGCCGGTTTAAGAAGACAAATGGCCGAGTTCGGTCTGATAGTGGAATATCCCACCAGCATTACATGGATCAACAAAAGACCTGAGAGTGCCTCTTTCTATTTCCACTATCTATCTATCTATCTATCTATCTATCTATCTATATATATATATATATATATATATATATATATATATATATATACAAACACACGTGTCCACCACCAGTAACAAGATTATGACTAGCTGAATGCTCAAATGATGGTTAGCATTTTTTTTACCAATTAAGTATTTTTTAATAAGTTATGCACATTTTTATTTTTAGATATAATGCTAAGGCACAATTAATAGACTACATTATAGTGTAAACATAAACTTTAATATGTACTGGGAAACCAAGAAATGTATGTTTCACTTTATTGCTATATTTGCTTTATTGCGGTGGTCTGGAACCGAATCCGCAATATCTCTGAGGTATATCTGTACAATCAGTGCAAACTGGAGAAAAACTGTCAAGCAATGGAATGAGATTGGAATAGGGAACGTCATTAACATGCTTAATATATCTTGCAGGGCAGGTTATCAGACAGCAAGTAGTTTTTAGAGATTTATGTGAATAATTAGTAGGGTAAGTAATATGGTACATGATATGGGAGGAAGATAGGCACATGAAAACATGAGTCATCTGTACTTGAACTAAAAAAATGGAAATAAGACTTTTGCATTTCAAAATGTAAATCCTTGTATATTATAACCAGCATATCTCTCTCCTATTTTCCCCTAGAAATTGTCAAAAATGAAGATTCCGTGGAATACACTGAGATCCTAGTTAGAGGCAATAACAGTTAAACAATGTGAGTTTTACAGCCACTGGTCTTATTCAACTCTTCAGTTGAAAATTGTTGCAGAAATATGGATTCCCTAAAACTACAATTTCTAGATTATACATGGCAAAAAATCCTTGGCAAGTAAAAACTGAACTCGGATTAGAACATAGTCTGTATTTGTTAAATTATAGGTTAGGAGGCAGCTTAGTATAGATGAATTGTCCTAGATGTGCCTCTTTCAATGCTTGTGAGATATCTCAATACACACACACAAATATATAGTATTGTGCAAACGTCTAAGACCACCATCCCCAACTAGTATTTTTGATAATTTAGTAAAATATATGTAATATGTGTGTGTGTGTGTGTGTGTGTGTGTGTGTGTGTGATATCCACTCATTTTGTCACGTTTTTAGGAAATACAACTGAATATTTTTTTATTTTAAAGTAAATAAGAATGTGTCTAAAACAGATTTTTACTAACCAATAAATACATTTCTTCACATATAAAGTAGATCCATTTAAAAACTGGTAGGTATATGGTGGGTCTTTGACATCTAAAGTAGTTTAGGTAGATAACAGACAAAAAATAATAATAATTCAGAATTAAAAAGAAGAAATCAACTTTTGCAGAAACAAAGGTCAAAATATATGTTTGCCAGGTAGGCAAATCTACTGTAGTGTGTGTATGTATTTATATGTGTGTGTGTATATATATATATATATATATATATATATATATATATATATATATATATATATATATATATATAGTTTTAGTTTGCAATCCAAAGGAAAAATAAATTACATTAAAAGATAGGCAAGAGCTAAATTTGTTACTCAATTTATGCATTTTCTTACTATTGCAGGTCAAGTGAAATAGTTTAATATGTGAAAGGATAGGAACGTGCACAAAAAGAGAAAACATAGAGAGAGCAGCCATATAGTGTAGTATGTCCTTATTCATCAATGTTCATATTAAGACTAATAAAGAGCGAGAAAGCTCCATACAAGATTAGACACACTTTTTATTTTGATAGTTTTATTTCAGCCAGATTACGAGTTTTGCGTTATGGCTGGCTCGCTAATAACTTGTACGTTATTTTCACCGCTCATCTATCATAGCGCTGCTATTACAGGTTTGCAAAAACCCGGCTTGTGCAGGCGATATGGTTGCGTTGAGCTCCATACCTCACCCAAATACAAGCGGTGTTTTGACGTGCTCGTGCACGATTTCCCCATAGACATCAATGTGGAGAGCCAGCTAAAAAAAAAAGCCTAATGCCTGCAATTGTAAAGCTCCGTAACGCAGCCCCATTGATATCTATGGGGAAAAAAATGTATGTTTAAACCTAACACCCTAACATAAACCCAGAGTCTAAACACCTCTAATCTGCTGCCCCTGACATCGCCAGCACCTACATTACAGTTATTAACCCCTAATCTGCTGCTCCCGATATCGCCGACACCTATATTACACTTATTAACCCCTAATCTGCCACCCCCAATGTTGCCGCCACCTACCTACACTTATTAACCCCTTAACTGCCACCCCCAATGTCACCATCACCTACCTACACTTATTAACCCCTAATCTGCCACCCCCAATGTCGCCAACACCTACATTACACTTATTAACCCCTAATCTGCCGCCCCCAATGTCGCCGCCGCCACTATACTAAAGTTATTAACCCCTAAACCTCTCGCCTCCTACATCACTAACACTAAAAAAATATATTAACCGCTAACGTAACCCTAAGTCTAACCCTAACGTAAACCTAACACCCCCTAATTTTAACATAATTAAAATAATTCTAAATAAAACTTACTATTAATAACTAAATAATTCCTATTAAAAAATAAATACTTACCTGTAAAATAAAACCTAAGCTAGCTACAATATAACTAATAGTTACATTGTAGTTAGCTTAGGTGTTATTTTTCTTTCACAGGTAAGTTTGTATTTATTTTAACTAGGTAGACTAGTTAGTAAATAGTTATTAACTATTTACTAGCTACCTAGTTAAAATAAATACAAATTTACCTGTAAAATAGAACCTAACCGGAGTTACACTAACACCTAACATTACAATAAAATTAAATAAATTAAATTAACAAAATACAATTATCTAAATTACACTCTATCAAAATAAAAAAGCCCCCCCAAAATAAAAAACCCTAGACTACACTAAACTGCCAATGGCCCTTAAAAGGACCTTTTGTGGGGCATTGCCCCAAAGAAATCCGCTCTTTTACCTGTAAAAAAAATACAAACAACCCCCCAACAGTAAAACCCACCACCCACACAACCAAACCCACCAAATAAAACCCTATCTAAATAAACCTAAGCACCCCATTGCCCTGAAAAGGGCATTTGGATGGGCATTGCCCTTAAAAGGGCATTTAGCTCTTTTACATTGTCCAAAACCCTAAGCTAAAAATAAAACCCACCCAACAAACCCTTAAAAAAACCTAACACTATCCCCCGACGATCCACTTTCAGTTTTTGAAGACCGGACATCCATCCTCATCCAGGCGGCAGAAGTCCTCCTCAAAGCCGGCAGAAGTCTTCATCCAAGCGGGCAGAAGTCTTCATCCTGACGGCAACTTCTATCTTCATCCATCCGGCGCAGAGCGGCTCCATCTTCAAGACATCCGGCGTGGAGCATCCTCTCCACCTAAAAAGGCTGCCAATAGGGAGCAGAGAGGCCTGTCGCGCCTCCATCCAGTGCTCCAATCATCTGAGTCTAAGCCAATCTCCAATAGGTGTGTCACATTCACACCATTCTGTTTACTTAGTGCACTGAAGCTGTGATCATATAATATCACTACATAGTCCCCCTGACCAATCAAACTAACTACTTGTCTCATGGATTTCCTCAACACATATCAATGATCTATAGAACACTGCTCATTTGAGAATATTTAACATCTCCCCACTTGCACATCGTGAAGGGGGATGTACCCTGTCGTAGTTGTTATTATCCCATTGGGCTTATACACAGACCTCGCCCGCTGTAGGCGTGGCCAAAGAATGTTATGACAACAACCTAACATACCGATCAACTTTAAATATAAAAATTTAAAAACTGTCAGCATCAAAGTTAACAGTGTCCAGTCTTCTAATTCCTTACGAGCTCCCTTAACATGTATCCACTAGAATCACTGATCCCGATCGCCACCTTCGCGCTCTAACAGAAACACAGACCCCAAAAATGTCTCCTGACATTCTCCTAATCAGCACGTCCCCAAAGTGCAAACGTATCCTCCATCTTCACCCTTATGCGGCAAGACCTCACAGTAATATTGTGGGTGTGTTCACTATCCCTACCGTACCCCACCTAAAAATGAGCCATTACATAGAAACCTGGAAACCTCTGTGGGAGTGGCCTGTGGAAGCCCAGTAAATACTATGTGAGATGTCACTGCAAGTGATCGCCCATTTTCATCAATGCTCCTATACACTATAACCACTAAGCTCATAGGACACTACCTTTTTTGGGGGGGGACTGTCCCCACGCAGGATTAGAACTGGTGTGACAAACCATACCCTCCTTAAACTCAAAATGTAAAAAAATCTTTCATATTACAAAAAAACTTATCTAGTCCGCCTCATCCTATCACTATGTCAAATATCATGACCATACCAGATGAAATAGAATATGAACTATAGAATCAAAATTAATAGAACATTAATAGAGAATAAATAAAGCACTAGCCATAAGACTCCTGGCCATCAGGGCTCATAACTACCGCTTACCGAGGGGTCAACCCTACAAACCTACCCTCTTAGCGGTATCTGATCCAAAATCTCATCAGAGACAGGACAACCGACCAACAAACAAAAACCCAATAACATTGGCTAATATCAGAACCCCTATCCCCCGCTACTGATCAACAGTGGGTATGCCTAAACACCACAATGTGAATATAGTGTGAAAAATATCAAACTTATACTTTTAAAAATTTAAATTTAAAAACAACTGTAAAACATATATGACTAGACTCTCTAATGGTATCACTCAATTACAACTACATTCAACTTCTTCATATGTTCTAATCTATTTTACTTGACAGGTGTAGATGTACTGAAGAATGGCATCATATACACTCATTAACATAAGTGTTGTGAAATTCTTCTGTGCTTAAGATTTTGTTCAAATCATGGGACCAACCCCATCAACTTCCAGCCAACCTAATATCTTGTTATCAGATCATGAACTCATAATTATGCTGATTGTGCCTGACAGGGCCGCCCCTGTCAGGAATACCATTCACTCATGATCGTGGACTCTCATCAGTAATGACTCTCATCCGTCACTTATAATCTCACTAGAGGTAGCATTGCCACCCAGTGTGTACATTTAGTCCCCTTGGGCTATGGGTGCCCAGCTTGTAGATCCATCTTGTCTCCTTCTGTAGGAGGATCTTTGCTTTGTCTCCACATCTTCTTAATTTAGGGACGTGAGCTATGATTCGAAATCTCAGATCCTGCACAGTATGTCCCACCTCCATGAAGTGTTGAGCCACTGGTAAGTCAGATTTTCCTTTCAGGATAGCAGTCCGAATACTAGATCAATGGTTCGCCATCCGAGTTCTTGCATCATCCACTGTCTTCCCTGTATAAAACATCCCACAAGGGCAGTTAAAGAGATAAACCACATATGGGCTGGATGTTGAAAATGTGTGCCTGTAATCATACTGCTACATGTGACATAACTAATACATCTGTAGCAACCTTTCTTCTTGTTTAACCATAATTTGTGTGATGTTGTGGGTCCCATATCTGTTTTTATTAGTGAGTCTCTCAGACTCCGACCCCGTCTGTATCCTATTCTTGGAACGAAAGGGAATGATTGGTCTGCTTCCAGTAGCTTCCACTAATCTTTGACCGCTTTCATTATGATGTAACTATCTGTTGAATAGGTGGTCACAAAAGTCATTTTTTGGGGAGGTACTTCTTTAACAAATTCCAATGTTGTGGAATTGAAAGAATATTCTTATTATATCCCCTCTCAATGAACCTCTGTGTCATCTCATCCAATTGGGTCGCACATTTCGATTAATCCGTGTTGTTACGAATAACCCTTTGATACTGTGCCTTCGGAATATTTCTTATCAAGGTAGGTACGCGACAGCTTCTTGCGTGCAAGATGGAGTTGTGGTTTGTTACTTTCTGGAAAAGAGTTGTTCCCAATTTGTCTGTACTTTTGAAGATTCTTAAATCCAGATAGTCTACAGATTCAGTGCTAGTTGTATCGCTGAATCTGATAGTACTTTGCATTCAGATTCTTGATCCAAGTATTTAAACTGTCTTCTCCATCACTCCAAATGAGGAACAGATCATCTAAATATCAACAATAATATTTGATGTAATGAATCTCATACACCCTCATTCTTTCAGTTTAGTAGTCAGCCATATACAAGTTGGCCAGGGATGGGGCCACATTGGACCCCATCGCTGTGCCGGATATTTGTAGATAAAATCATTTGTCAAAAAGAAAGAAGTTCTCTGTGAGACAGAGCCTTAATAGCATGATGAGGACTTCTTCAGGAGGGCCAATATATGCCACCTTTCTCAAACTTTTGGCCACAGCCGCTATACCTAAATCATGTGGTATTACAGTGTAAAGGCTTGCTACATTTAGCGTTAACAATATATCTGTGGGGCTGAGTTGGGTGATCTGTGAGATAAAGTCAGTGGAGTCGCAAATGTATGATCTCTGTTGCTTCACTCATGGCTGTAAATAGAAAACTGATGATAAATACTATGTTCACCATCTTCTTTGCATTGGAGGGCGGGGGGCAGTGCCCCCCCCCCTCCGGGTATGGTGGCCTGGGCCTCGACCTAAAAAAGGAAATTTATGCTTACCTGATAAATTGATTTCTTCTACGATACGACAAGTCCATGGATTTCATCCTTACTTGTGGGATATTATCCTCCTGCTAACAGGAAGTGGCAAAGAGCACCACAGCAGAGCTGTATATATAGCTCCTCCCTTCCCCTCCACCTCCAGTCATTCGACCAAAAGTTATAGGAAGGGAAAGGAAAAGCTAAAAGGTGCAGAGGTGACTGAAGTTGTAAATAATAAAAAATATAATCTGTCTTAAATTGACAGGGAGGGCCGTGGACTCGTCGTATCGTAGAAGAAATCAATTTATCAGGCAAGCATAAATTTCCTTTTCTTCTACAAGATACGACGAGTCCACGGATTTCATCCTTACTTGTGGGATACAATACCAAAGCAACAGGACACGGATGAAAGGGAGGGACAAGACAGAGACCTAAACAGAAGGCACCACTGCTTGAAGAACTTTTCTCCCAAAAACAGCCTCAGAAGAAGCAAAAGTATCAAATTTGGAAAATTTGGAAAAAGTATGAAGGGACGACCAAGTCGCAGCCTTTCAAATCTGTTCAACAGATGCATCATTTTTAAAAACGCATGTGGAAGCCACAGCCCTAGTAGAATGTGCCGTAATTCTTTCAGGAGGCTGCTGTCCAGCAGTCTCATATGCCAGGCGGATGATACTTCTCAGCCAAAAAGAAAGAGAGGTAGCCGTAGCTTTCTGACCCCTACGCTTTCCAGAATAAACAATGAATAATGAAGATGATTGACGGAAATCCTTAGTTGCCTGTAAGTAAAACTTTAAGGCACGGACCACGTCCAGATTATGTAACAGACACTCCTTCCTAGAAGAAGGATTAGGACACAAGGAAGTAACAACAATTTCCTGATTAATATTCTTATTGGAAACAACCTTGGGAAGAAACCCAGGTTTAGTACGTAAAACCACCTTATCAGAATGAAATATGAGATAAGGCGAATCACACTGTAACGCTGAAAGCTCAGAAACTCTTCAAGCAGAAGAAATAGCAACCAAAAACAGAACTTTCCAAGATAATAATGTAATATCTATGGAATGCATAGGTTCAAACAGAACCCCTTGAAGAACTCGAAGAACTAAATTTAAACTCCAAGGAGGAGTAATTGGTCTAAATACAGGCTTAATTCTAGAGAGAGCCTGACAAAAAGACTGAACATCTGGCACATCTGCCAAACGTTTGTGAAACAAAATTGACAACGCAGAAATTTGTCCCTTTAAGGAACTTGCTGATAACCCTTTCTCCAATCCTTCTTGGAGAAAAGACAGAATCCTAGGAATCCTAACTTTACTCCATGAGTAACCCTTGGATTCACACCAATAAAGATATTTACGCCATATCTTATGATAGATTTTTGTAGTGACAGGCTTTCTAGCCTGTATCAAAGTACTGATAACTGAATCAGAGAATCCTCGCTTCGATAAAATCAAGCGTTCAATCTCCACGCAGTCAGCTGCAGAGAAATTAGATTTGGATGTTGGAAAGGACCTTGAATGAGAAGGTCCTGTCTGAAAGGAAGTTTCCACGGTGGCAGAGAGGACATGTCCACTAGATCCGCATACCAAGTCCTGCGTGGCGTGAAGCTCTCTCCTGTTTGATTCGAGCAATCACGCGTAGAAGGAGAGGAAACGGTGGAAACACATAAGCTAGGCTGAACAACCAAGGCATCTATCAGTTCGGCCTGAGGATCCCTTGACCGGGATCCGTATCTTGGAAGCTTGGCATTCTGTCGAGATGCCATCAGATCCAATTCCGGTCTGTCCCATCGGAGAATCAATGAGGCAAATACCCCCGGATGAAAAGTCTGTCGACTTAGAAAATCCGCTTCCCAGTTCTCTACTCCTGGGATGTAGATTGCTGACAGATGACAAGAGTAGGCTTCCGCCCAACAGATTATCTTGGATACCTCTCTCATCGCTAAGGGACTCCTTGTTCCCCCCTGATGATTGATATAGGCCACAGTCGTGATGTCGTCCGACTGGAATCTGATAAATTTGGCTGAAGCCAACTGAGGCCATGCCTGAAGCGCATTGAATATTGCTCTCAGTTCCAGAATATTGATTGGGAGTAAAGACTCCACCTGAGTCCAAACACCCTGAGCCTTCAGGGAATTCCAGACTGCACCCCAGCCCAGAAGGCTGGCATCCGTTGTCACTATCACCCACGAGGGTCTGCGGAAACAAGTCCCCTGGGACAGATGATCCAGCGACAACCACCAAAGAAGAGAGTCTGGTTTCTTGATCTAGATTTATCTGAGGAGATAAATCTGCATAATCCCCATTCCACTGTCCGAGCATAGCATGCACAGCTGTAGCGGTCTGAGATGAAAGCGAGCAAACGGAATGATGTCCATTGCCGCTACCATTAATCCAATGACCTCCATACACTGAGCCACTGATGGCCGAGGAATGGACTGAAGTGCTCGGCAAGTATTTAGAATCTTTGATTTTCTGACCTCTGTCAGAAATATTTTCATGGCTACTGAGTCTATCAGAGTTCCCAAGAACGGAACCCTTGTCTGTGGAACAAGTGAACTCTATGTTCACCTTCCAACCGTGAGTTCTAAGGAAAGACAACAATGTGTTCGTGTGAGATTTTGTCAGTTGATATGTTGACGCCTGGATCAGAATATCGTCCAGATAAGGCGCCACTGCTGTGCCTCGCGGTCTGAGAACAACCAAAAGAGACCCTAGAACCTTTGTGAAGATTCTGAGTGCTGTGGCCAACCCGAAGGGAAGAGCCACAAACTGATAATGTTTGTCCAGGAAGGCAAACCTTAGAAACTGATGATGATCCTTGTGGATAGGAATATGAACGTAAGCATCCTTCAAGTCCATGGTAGTCATATATTGACCCTCCTGGATCATTGGTAAAATTGTTCGTATAGTCTCCATCTTGAACGATGGGACTCTGAGAAACTTGTTTAGACCCTTGAGGTCTAAGATGGGTCTGAAAGCTCCCTCTTTTTTGGGAACCACAAATAGATTTGAGTAAAACCCCTGTCCTTGTTCCGATTTTGGAACTGGATAAATTACTCCCATGGTAAAAAGGTTTTTTACACAGCGTAAGAACGCCTCTCTTTTTATCTGGTCTGCAGATAATCTTGAAAGATGAAACCTCCCTCTTGGGAGAAATTCCTTGAAGTCCAATTGATAATCGTGGGTCACTATTTCTAGTGCCCAGGGGTCCTGAACATCTCTTGCCCAAGCCTGGGCAAAGAAAGAAAGTTTGCCCCCTACTAGATCCGGTCCCGGATCTGGGGCCATCCCTTCATGCTGTCTTTGTAGCAGCAGCGGGCTTCTTGGGTTTTTTACCTTTATTCCAATTCTGGTTGGGTCTCCAGACTGACTTAGATTGGGTAAAATCCCCTTCCTGCTTTGTGGAGGAAGAGGAAGCAGAAGGTCCTCCCTTAAAATTCCGAAAGGAACGAAAATTATTCTGTTTACCCCTCATCTTAACAGACTTATTCTGAGGTAGGGCATGACCTTTACCTCCTGTAATGTCAGAAATTATTTCCTTCAATTCTGGCCTGAAAAGGGTCTTACCTTTAAAGGGAATAGCTAAAAGCTTAGTTTCTGATGACACATCAGCAGACCGAGATTTGAGCCACAACGCTCTACGCGCTAGGATAGCAAATCCTGCATTTTTCGCCGCTAATTTAGCAATTTGAAAAGCGGCATCAGCAATAAAAGAATTAGCTAACTTGAGAGCCTTAATTCTATCCAAAATGTCATCTAACGGAGTCTCAACCTTCAGAGACTCTTCCAGAGCTTCAAACCAAAAAGCTGCTGCAGTAGTTACTGGAACAATGCAAGCTGTAGGTTGTAAAAGAAAACCCTAATTAATAAACAATTTCTTTAGGAGACCCTCTAATTTTTTTATCCATAGGGTCTTTGAAAGCACAACTGTCCTCAATGGGTATAGTTGTACGCTTAGCCAGAGTAGATATAGCTCCCTCCACCTTAGGGACCGTTTGCCACAAGTCCCGAATGGTGTCTGATATGGGAAACATTTCCTTAAAATTAGGAGGGAGAGAAAACGGTATACCTGGTCTATCCCATTCCTTCTTCATAATTTCCGAAATTCTTTTAGGAACCGGAAAAACATCAGTGTAAGTAGGCACTTCTAGATATTTGTCCATCACACAATTTCTCTGGTGGTGTCATAATAGGATCACAATCATCCAGAGTCGCTAAAACCTCCCGAAGCAACAGTCAGAGGTGTTCGAGCTTAAATTTAAAGGACATAGCGTCCGAATCTGTCTGAGGTAACACATTTCCTGAGTCTGAAATTTCTCCCTCAGACAGCAATTCCCTGACCCCCAACTCAGAACACTGTGAGGGTACATCGGAAATAGCTAATAGAGCATCAGAGGATTCAGTATTCACATTAATACCTGCCCTACTGTGTTTACCCTGTAACACTGGTAATTTAGATAATACCTCTGTAAGGGTAGTTGACATAACTGCAGCCATCTCCTGCAGAGTAAAGGAATTAGACGCACTAGAGGTACTTGGCGTCGCTTGTGTGGGCGTTAAAGGTTGTGACACTTGGGTAGAATTGGATGGCATATCCTGATTCTCTTCAGACTGAGAAGCATCCTTAGGCACACTTTCTTGACCTAAAATATGGTCTTTACAATGTAAGGCCCTTTCAGTACAAGAGGTACACAATGTAAGAGGGGGTTCCACAATAGCTTCTAAACACATAGAACAATGAGATTCCTCAGTGTCAGACATGTTGAAGAGACTAATAATAACCACAGAAGTCGTTTAAACACTCTATTTATTGCTTTAAATACATTTTTGAAAAACGTGTACTGCGCCTTTAAGAAGAAAAAGTGAACAATTTTTCCAAAACTGCTTAAATAATGTTAATTTGTCTCAAAAATTAACTAAAACTTATTGGTTTATCCAAAAATTATAGCACCCCATGAGTAAGGTGATAAATAAGGCTCTAAAGTGAAAAAAATATCAGTTTACACAAAAATACCCTCTGCACCTCGCCACAGCTCTGCTGTGGCACCTACCTGCCCCCAGGGTACTTCATAATGATTAGCCAACACTCCAGGCCAGAGACTACTGTCCAGGAGCAACTGGAGTTACTGCCTGCTGCTTCTCTGTCAGAAGGAAGTGCGCATCTGAGCATGCGAAAACAAGCCCCGCCCCTTATGGCCGATGTTGGAGTAGGCCCAAACACAACCGCATGGAGAAGCGGTTTTGCACACAAGCTAAGTGGAACACAAAAACACCCCAAACACATCCCAGCAAGTCATGCTGGTTATATAATAAAAAATATCTCAATCGTTTTACTCCCTTATCGATTTACTGCCTTTATGCCTCTCCCAGAGTGTCATATCATGCCCTTATGTCACTTAGAAAAATAAAAACAAGGGACTCCAGTAACACCCCTCTGTATAACAGGTCTACTGCTTACCCCATTCCCTACAGGGAAATAAATGTCAGCCAGTTCTGATATATCATGTCTCTTCAGAAATAAATGGCTGCACATACCTTAATGATGCTTGAAGCATGAAACCATTCTCCACACTGAAGATGTCCTTATGTAACCTTCAGAAGTCTTGTGGGAACCAACGTGGATCTTAGTTACAGCTGCTAAGATCATCCACCTCAGGGCAGAAATCTTCTTCTATAACCCCCTGAGGAAAATAGTACACACCGGTACCATTTAAAATAAAAAAACTTCTTGATTGAAGAAAGTAAAACTAACACCTCACTTTACCTCTTCCTAGTATAACACAGGCAAAGAGAATGACTGGAGGTGGAGGGGAAGGGAGGAGCTATGTATACAGCTCTGCTGTGGTGCTCTTTGCCACTTCCTGTTAGCAGGAGGATAATATCCCACAAGTAAGGATGAAATCCGTGGACTCGTCGTATCTTGTAGAAGAAACACATAGTGACATCATAAGATAACATGCAATGTTAATTAAAGAACAACAAAACAGTTTTTAACGTATATAAAGTGCAATCAATGAAACTGGGCGATCACTTGCAGTGACATCTCACATAGTATTTATTGGGCTTCCACCGGCCACTCCCACAGAGGTTTCCAGGTTTCTATGTAATGGCTCATTTTTAGGTAGGGTACAGTAGGGATACTGAACACAACCACGATATTACTGTGAGGTCTGTGTTTCTGTTAGAGCGCGAAGGTGGCGATCGGGATCAGTGATTCTAGTGGATACATGTTAAGGGAGCTTGTAAGGGATTAGAAGACTGGACACTTAACTTTGATGCTGACAGTTTTTACATTTTTATATTTAAAGTTGATCGGTATGTTAGGTTGTTGTCATAACATTCTTTGGCCACGCCTACAGCGGGCAAGGTCTGTGTATAAGCCCAATGGGATAATAACAACTACGACAGGGTATATCCCCCTTCACGATGTGCGAGTGGGGAGATGTTAAATATTCTAAAATGAGCAGTGTTCTATAGATCATTGATATGTGTTGAGGAAATCCATGAGACAAGTAGTTAGTTTGATTGGTCAGGGGGACTATGTAGCGATATTATATGATCACGGCTTCAGTGCACTAAGTAAACAGAAGGGTGTGAATGTGGCACACCTATTGGATATTGGCTTAGACTCAGATGATTGGAGCACTGGATGGAGGCGCGACAGGCCTCTCTGCTCCCTATTGGCAACCTTTTGAGGTGGAGTTTGTTGTTGTTAATGTGAAGTTTTGTTCAGTAACAATCGGCTGAATACAGTTCCCTGAATATTCGTCATGACTGATCAGTAGTGGGGTGACATTTAGAAGTTTATGCACTTTACAAAGATTGCACTTTATATAGGTTAAACACTTTTTTGTTGTTCTTTAATTAACATTGCATGTTATCTTATGATGTCACTATGTGTTTGCACATGGACAGCCGGGATTGGCTGTGATCAAGGGGGAGGGTTACAAAGGTCTTTAAAGCTTTGTTTGTTGCACTGGTTGTTTGTCAGAGGAAGGGACTGCTTTTTTGTCCCGAAACGTCACATATTAAAGAATATTTTTTGTCACATACGGCTAGAGTCCAGTGAGTGCTTATTTGAACTTTACATTACTACTTTTTATAGCACCCTGACGGATGGTGACTGCTGGTGATAGTGCACACACCTGGACTACATATATATACTAGTCCTAAAGCCTGTTCACACGGGCCATTTTTTGCAGTACAGCGGTCCCACCCCTTGCTCTCTCTCTCTATCCCTTTCTCTTTTGCTCTCTCCCCCTCTCTTTTGCGTTTTCTCTCGCTCCACCTCTCTTTTGCTCTCTCTCTCCCCCCTCTCTTTTGCTCTCTCTCTCCCCCCTCTCTTTTGCTCTCTCTCTCCCCCCTCTCTTTTGCTCTCTCTCTCACCTCTCTTTTACTCTCTCTCTCCTCTCTCTTTTGCTCTCTCTCCCCTCTTTCTTTTGCTGTCTCTCTCCCCTCTCTCTTTTGCTGTCTCTCTCCCCTCTCTCCCCTCTCTTTTGCGCACTCTCCCCCCTCTCTTTTGCGCACACTCTCCCCCCTCTCTTTTGCGCACACTCTCCCCCCTCTCTTTTGCGCACACTCTGCCCCCTCTCTTTTGCGCTCTCTCCCCCTCTCTTTTGCGCTCTCTCCCCCTCTCTTTTGCGCTCTCTCCCCCCTCTCTTTTGCTGTCTCCCTCCTCTCTTTTGCTGTCTCTCTCCCTCCTCTCTTTTGCTGTCTCTCTCCCCCCTCTCTTTTGCTCTCTCTCCCCCATCTTTTTTGCTCTCTCCCCCCTCTCTTTTGCTCTCTCTCTTCCCCCTCTCTTTTGCTCTCTCTCTCCCCCCTCTCTTTTGCTCTCGCTCTCCCCTCTCTCTTTTGCTCTCCCCTCTCTCTTTTGCTCTCACTCTCCCCTCTCTCTTTTGCTGTCTCTCTCCCCCCTCTCTTTTGCTGTCTCTCTCCCCCCTCTATTTGCGCTCTCTCCCCCTCTCTTTTGTGCACTGTCCCCCCTCTCTTTTGCTGTCTTTCTCCCCCTCTCTTTTGCTGCTTCTCCCTCCTCTCTTTTGCTGTCTCTCTCCCCCCTCTATTTGCGCTCTCTCCCCCTCTCTTTTGCGCACTCTCCCCCTCCCTTTTTTGCGCACTCTCCCCCCTCCCTTTTTTGCGCACTCTCCCCCCTCCCTTTTTTGTGCACTCTCCCCCCTCTCTTTTACTGTCTCTCTCCCCCTCTCTTTTGCTGTCTCTCCCTTCTCTCTTTTACTGTCTCTCTCCCACCTCTCTTTTACTGTCTCTCTCCCCCCCTCTCTTTTGCGCTCTCTCCCCCCCTCTCTTTTGCGCTCTCTCCCCCCTCTCTTTTGCACTCTCTCCCCCTCTCTTTTGCTGTCTCTCTCCCCCTCTCTTTTGCTGTCTCTCCCCCTCTCTTTTGCTCTCTCTCTCCCTCTATCCCCCCCTCTTTAGAGCTCTCTGTCTCTCGGCATCTGGCCCCGCCCATGTCATGCCCGGCCCCGTCACGCCCGGCCCCGCCCTCGTCACTCCCGCCCGGGCAGTTTCGGACAAACACACTTGGCCTTTTATTATATAGGAGATATATATATATATATATATATATATATATATATATATATACATATATATCAGGGGCATTTTTTTGGCCTAAGCAAACAAGGCTCTTGCCTAGGGTGGCAGACTTGGGGGGGCTAAAAAGGTACTGTACAAGTCCAGCTTTAAAGTTAAAGGGACGTAAAACAAGTTGGGATAGAGACAAAATATAATAATATGTACTTTAACTACTTTACCTGCAAATTTATACTGCAGTGCCTCGCCATTAACCCATTCTTTTTAGTTTCTGAATAGTAAAGCTCTAACTCCAACACACATTTCCTTTTATGGCTGTATCTATATCTATTGTTGTTTTGGTAGAATGCAAAAGTAAATAAGGATTATCTGCTGGAGCATGCCTAGAAGCTGTGAACTCAGCGAAATACAATGCCTGTGTCAAAACACTGATAAGGGGGTGGAGTTGGCTGCTCAAGGCAGCTTAGCTATGTAATTAATTTTGCTTATTTTTGAAAATGATTTTAAAATACTTGCCAGCAATTTTTAAACAATTTTTCTATGCAAACTATTTTTTAATTAATTAGCCCTTTTAGGATATGCACAGATCTCAACCTGTTTTATGTCCCTTTAAGTGTGCACAGTAGCACAAAACAAACTCAATCCATGAGCCCACAAAATTTCATAAATTAATATCAGTCTTTAACGGCAAGGTTACCACCAGCTATATGCCAAGGCACGGCGGAGCACCGGAATCAGGCTCCAGTTACTGCTTCCCTCGACAGCTCCACTCTCAAACCACAAGTAGAGCTAAGGCATCAGAGTAAACCTCAAAGAGCACTGCCACAAACCACTGGGTAAGTACATCCCATATCAGCGTTCCTCAAAACAGAACAGGCTTAGTGGATAGTGTCACTGCCAGATAGAACACATTTCACCCATGCTCTATGAGGGCCCTCCTGGTGGGGCTTTATCATCTGGGTTTATTATGTCGATCTCCACACTTCAGTTTAAAGCGAGACTTGGACAGTAACGTTTTACCCTATGCATATGTATACCACTAAGTGCCAGGATATATGCATAGTTTTTTTCCAGGACTTTGACATTTCCAATGTAATATATCACCCCTTGTTTCTGCTTGCTATTTGCGTTCATCACATTTTGTATATTTACTTTAATTGGTTCAATCCTGGAGGATATTCAATCAGTAATAAAATTCATATTTTGCCTATGGTGAAGCCTTGGTCAGAATTTGGTATGAAGTAATATATATGCCCTTTCTTCATTTGATAGTTAATGACAATGCAATTTACACATGTGAACTGAAACAAACTCTAGCTTCAATAGAATAGTTAAAGGGACAGTCTAATCCAAAATAAACTCCCATGATTCACATAGAGAATGTAATTTTGAACAATTTTCCAATTTACTTTTATCACCAATTTTGCTTTGTTCTCTAGATATTCCTAGTTGAAAGGTAAACCTAGGAGGTTCATATGCTAATTTCTAAGCCCTTGAAGGCCGCCTCTTTTCTCAGGGCATTTTGACAGTTTCTCTCTACTAGAGGGTGTTAGTTCATGTGTGTCATATAGATAACACTGTTCTCATACACATGGAGTTCAGGTGAGCCAGCTCTGATTGGCTAAAATGGAAGTCTGTCAAAGAACTGAAATAAGGGGGCAGTTTGCAGAGGCTTAGATACAAGGTAATCACAGAGGCAAAATGTGAATTTATATAACTGTGTTGGTTGTGCAAAACTAGGGAATGGGTAATAAAGGGATTATCTATTTAAACAATAAAAATTCTGGTGTAGACTGTCCCTTTAAACTTGCAAATGAAAAAAGTAAATTTATGCTTACCTGATAAATTAATTTCTTTTACGATATGACGAGTCCACAGATTTCATCCTTACTTGTGGGATATTAACCTCCTGCTAACAGGAAGTGGCAAAGTGCACCACAGCAGAGCTGTATATATATAGCCCCTCCCTTCCCCTCCACCCTCAGTCATTCGGCCAAAAGTTATAGAAAGAGAAAAGGAAAGGCTAAAAGGTGCAGAGGTAACTGAAGTTTACAAAAAATATAAAGAAAAACTGTCTTAAAAAGAACAGGGTGGGCTGTGGACTTGTCATATCGTAAAAGAAATTAATTTATCAGGTAAACATAAATTTACTTTTCTTTTACAAAGATATGACGAGTCCACGGATTTCATCCTTACTTGTGGGAAACCAATACCAAAGCAAAAGGACATGGATGAAAGGGAGGGACAAGACAGGAACCTAAACAGAAGGCACCACTGCTTGAAGAACCTCTCCCCCAAAAATAGCCTCAGAAGAAGCAAAAGTATCAAATTTATAAAATTTGGAAAAAGTGTGAAGGGACGACCAAGTCGCAGCCTTACAAATCTGTTCAACAGATGCATCGTTTTTAAAGGCCCATGTGGAAGCCACAGCCCTAGTAGAATGATCCGTAATTCTTTCAGGAGGCTGCTGTCCAGCAGTCTCATATGCCAGGCGGATGATACTTCACAGCCAAAAAGAAAGAGAGGTAGCCGTAGCTTTCTGACCCCTACGCTTTCCAGAATAAACAATGAATAATGAAGATGATTGACGGAAATCCTTAGTTGCCTGTAAGTAAAACTTTAAGGCACGGACCACATCCAAATTATGCAACAGACGCTCCTTAGAAGAAGGGTTAGGACACAAGGAAGGAACAACAATTTCCTGATTAATATTCTTATTTGAAACAACCTTAGGAAGGAATCCAGGTTTGGTACATAACACCACCTTATCAGAATGAAAAATGAGGTAAGGAGAATCACACTGTAGCACTGAAAGCTCAGAAACTCTTCGAGCAGAAGAAATAGCAACTAAAAACAGAACTTTCCAAGATAACAATTTGATATCCATGGAATGCATGGGTTCAAACGGAACCCCTTGAAGAACTCGAAGAACTAAATTAAAACTCCAGGGAGGAGTAATGGGTCTAAATACAGGCTTAATTCTAGATAGAGCCTGACAAAAAGACTGAACATCTGGCACATCTGAGAAACGTTTGTGAAAAAGAATTGACAAAGCTGAAATTTGTCCCTTTAAGGAACTTGCTGATAACCCTTTCTCCAATCCTTCTAGGAGAAAAGACAAAATTCTGGGACTCCTAACTTTACTCCATGAGTAACCCTTGGATTCACACAAATAAAGATATTTACGCCATATCTTATGATAGATTTTTCTAGTGACAGGCTTTCTAGCCTGTATCAAAGTATTGATGACCGAATCAGAGAATCCTCGCTTCAGTAAAATCAAGCGTTCAATCTCCACGCAGTCAGCTGCAGGGAAATTAGATTTGGATGTTGGAAAGGACCTTGAATGAGAAGGTCCTGTCTCAATGGAAGTTTCCACGGTGGCAGAGAGGACATGTCCACTAGATCCGCATACCAAGTCCTGCGTGGCCACGCAGGCGCTATCAGGATCAGTGAAGCTCTCTCCTGTTTGATTCGAGCAATTACGCGTGGGAGGAGAGGAAACGGTGGAAAAACATAAGCTAGGCTGAACAAATAAGGCACTGCCAAAGCATCTATTAGTTCGGCCTGAGGATCACTTGACCGGGATCCGTATCTTGGAAGCTTGGCATTCTGTCGAGATGCCATCAGATCCAATTCCGGTCTGCCCCATCTGAGAATCAATGAGGCAAATACCTCCGGGTGAAGTTCCAACTCCCCCGGATGAAAAGTCTGTCCGCTTCCCAGTTCTCTACTCCTGGGATGTAGATCGCTGACAGATGACAAGAGTGGGCATCCGCCCAACGGATTATCTTGGATACTTCTATCATCGCTAAGGAACTCCTTGTTCCCTCCTGATGATTGATATATGCCACAGTCGTGATGTTGTCCGACTGGAATCTGATGAATTTGGCTGAAGCCAACTGAGGCCACGCCTGAAGCGCATTGAATATTGCTCTCAGTTCCAGAATATTGATTGTAAGTAGAGACTCCACCTGAGTCCAAACACCCTGAGCCTTCAGAGAGTTCCAGACTGCACCCCAGCCCAGAAGGCTGGCATCCGTTGTCACTATCACCCACGAGGGTCTGCGGAAACAAGTCCCCTGGGACAGATGATCCGGCGACAACCACCAAAGAAGAGAGTTTCTGGTCTCTTGATCCAGAATTATCTGAGATAAATCTGCATAATCCCCATTCCACTGTCCGAGCATGCACAGTTGCAGTGGTCTGAGAGGAAAGCGAGCAAACGGAATGATGTCCATTGCCGCTACCATTAATCCAATTACCTCCATACACTGAGCCACTGAAGAGCTCGGCAAGTATTTAGAATCTTTAATTTTCTGACCTCTGTCAGAAATATTTTCATGGCTACCGAGTCTATCAGAGTTCCCAAGAAAGGAGCCCTTGTCTGTGGAACAAGTGAACTCTTCTCTATGTTCACCTTCCAACCGTGAGTTCTCAGGAAAGACAACACTTTGTCCGTGTGAGATTCTGTCAGTTGATATGTTGACGCCTGAATTAGAATATCGTCCAGATAAGGCGCCACTGCTATGCCTTGCGGTGTGAGAACCGCCAAAAGAGACCCTAGAACCTTTGTGAAGATTCTGGGTGCTGTGGCCAACCCGAAGGGAAGAGCCACAAACTGATAATGTTTGTCCAGAAAGGCAAACCTTAGAAACTGATGATGATCCTTGTGGATAGGAATATGAAGGTAAGCATCCTTCAAGTCCACGGTAGTCATATATTGACCCTCCTGGATCATTGGTAAAATTGTTCGTATAGTCTCCATTTTGAACGATGGGACTCTGAGAAATTTGTTTAGACACTTGAGGTCTAAGATGGGTCTGAAAATGCCCTCTTTTTTTGGGAACCACAAATAGATTTGAGTAAAACCCCTGTCCTTGTTCTGATTTTGGAACTGGACAAATTACTCCCATGGTAACAAGGTCTTTTACACAGCGTAAGAATGCCTCTCTTTTTATCTGGTCTGCAGATAATCTTGAAAGATGAAACCTCCCTCTTGGGAGAAAATCCTTGAAATCCAACTGATAACCGTGGGTCACTATTTCTAGTGCCCAGGGGTCCTGAACATCTCTTGCCCAAGCCTGGACAAAGAAAGAGTCTGCCCCCTACTAGATCCGGTCCCGGATCGGGGGCCACCCCTTCATGCTGTCTTAGTAGCAGCAGCTGGCTTCTTAGATTGTTTACCTTTATTCCAATTTTGGTTAGCTCTCCAGACTGACTTAGATTGGGTAAAATTCCCTTCCTGCTTTGTGGAGGAAGAGGAAGTAGAAGGAACGAAAATTATTCTGTTTACCCCTCATCTTAACAGACTTATCCTGAGGTAGGGCATGGCCTTTACCTCCTGTAATGTCAGAAATGATTTCCTTCAATTCTGGCCCGAAAAGGGTCTTACCTTTAAAGGGAATAGCTAAAAGCTTATGTTTTGATGACACATCAGCAGACCAAGATTTGAGCCACAACGCTCTACGCGCTAAAATAGCAAATCCTGCATTTTTCGCCGCTAATTTAGCAATTTGAAAAGCGGCATCAGTAATAAAAGAATTAGCTAACTTGAGAGCCTTAATTCTATCCAAAATGTCATCTAACGGAGTCTCAACCCTCAGGGTCTCTTCCAGAGCTTCATACCAAAAAGCTGCTGCAGTGGTTACTGGAACAATGTAAAAGAAAACCCTGATTAATAAACAATTTCTTTAGGAGACCCTTCATTTTTTATCCATAGGGTCTTTGAAAGCACAACTGTCCTCAATGGGTATAGTTGTACGCTTAGCCAGGGTAGATATAGCTCCCTCCACCTTAGGGACCGTTTGCCACAAGTCCCGAATGGTGTCCGATATGGGAAACATTTTCTTAAAAGTAGGAGGGGGAGAAAATGGTATACCTGGTCTATCCCATTCCTTCTTTACAATTTCCGAAATTCTTTTAGGAACCGGAAAAACATCAGTATAAGTAGGCACTTCTAGATATTTGTCCATCTTACACAGTTTCTCTGGTGGTATCATAATAGGATCACAATCATCCAGAGTCGCTAAGACCTCCCGAAGCAACAGACGGAGGTGTTCAAGCTTAAATTTAAAGGACATAACGTCCGAATCTGTCTGAGGTAACACATACCCTGAGTCCGAAATTTCTCCCTCAGACAGCAATTCTCTGACCCCCAACTCAGAACACTGTGAGGGTACATCGGAAATAGCTAATAAAGTAACAGAGGATTCAGTATTTACATTAATACCTGACCTACTGCGTTTACCCTGCAACATTGGTAATTTAGATAATACCTCTGTAAGGGTAGTTGACATAACTGCAGCCATCTCCCACAGAGTAAAGGAATTAGACGCACTAGAGGTACTTGGCGTCGCTTGTGTGGGTGTTAAAGGTTGTGACACTTGGGGAGAATTGGATGGCATAACCTGATTCTCTTCAAATTGAGAATGATCCTTAGGCACACTATCTTGACCTAAAATATGGTCTTTACAATGTAAGGCCCTTTCAGTACAAGAGGTACACAATATAAGAGGGGGTTCCACAATAGCTTCTAAACACATAGAACAATGAGAATCCTCAATGTCAGACATGTTGAACAGACTAATAATAGCCACAAAAGTCGTTTAAACACTTTATTTATTGCTTTAAATAAAACTTTGAAAAACGTGTACTGCGCCTTTAAGAAAGAAAAAGTGAACAATTTTTCCAAAACTGCTTAAATAACGTTAATTTGCTACCAAAATTCACTAAAACTAATTGGTATATCCAAAAATTATTGCACCTTATGAGAAAAGTGAAAAATAAGGCTCTAAAGTGAAAAATATATCAGTTTACACAAAAATACCCTCTGCACCTAGCCACAGCACTGCTGTGGCGCCTACCTGCCCCCAGGGTACTTCGGAATGAATAGCCAACACTCCAAGCCAGAGACTACTGTCCAGGAGCAACCAGAGTTACTGCTTGCTGCTCCTCTGTCAGAAGGAAATGCGCATCTGAGCGCGCAAAGTCAAGCCCCGCTCCTTATGGCCGAAGTTGGAGTAAGCCCAAACACAACCGCATGGGAAGCGTTTTTTCCATAAAGCTAAGTGGAACACAAAACACACCCCAAACACATCCCAGCAAGAAATGCTGGATATATAATAAAAAATAGCTCAATCGTTTAACTGCTTATCGATTTAAAGCCCTTATGCCTCTCCCAGAGTGTCATATCATGCCCTTATGTCAGAAATATAAAATAAAAACAAGGGACTCCAGTAAAACCCTTCTGTGAAACAGGTCTACTGCTTACCCCATTCCCATAAAGAGAAATAAATGCCAGCCAGTTCTGATACACCAAATCTCCTCAGAAAAAAAGGCTGCACATACCTTAATGCTGCTTGTAGTATGAAACTGGTCTCCACACTGAAGATGTCTCATGTGTTATCTTCAGAAGTCTTGTGGGAACCAGTGTGGATCTTAGTTACAAATGCTAAGATCATCAACCTCAGGGCAGAAATCTTCTTCCATAACCCCCTAAGGAAAATAGTACGCACCGGTACCTATTAAAATAAAAAACTTCTTGATTGAAGAAACTAAAACTAACACCTCACTTTACCATGTCTTACTAGTATAACACAGGCAAAGAGAATGACTGAGGGTGGAGGGGAAGGAAGGGGCTATATATACAGCTCTCCTGTGGTGCTCTTTGCCACTTCCTGTTAGCAGGAGGTTAATATCCCACAAGTAAGGATGAAATCTGTGGACTCGTCATATCTTTGTAAAAGAAATAAACCTATTTAAACTGGGGCTTTGTGGGTATACTGTGTACTTGTATTTTATTTGCTATATATACTGTACACTGTATGTGTTATACTGTAAAAAGGTATATTATATGTTTTGTTTTGTTAAAATAAACGTTTTAATTTTTGTGTTGTTTTTTTTTAGGTACAGGATTTCGTGAATGGGATAATATCCTGCAGAAGACAGTGGCTGCATGTTTTTCAGTTTACAGTAGTGTGTTTTTTACACTTTGCACTATGTAAATCACATGTTTTAAATACTTTTCTTTTACATTGTATATATTGATCCACTACAATAATGCTAAGTTGTCACTAAGTCCTCACTGTATAGAACGGGGTTACTATTAATATCACGGTTGCACTGTGCCAAACATGATATTAAAGGGACATTTAAATGTGCATAGATGAATTGCATCTTTAAATAGAAACACATTTGCAATATACATGCATTTGCAAAAATGTTTCTAGTAAAAGTTATCACTGTTTTAGTGTTAGCATTTTTCTCTGCACGTGCATGTGAAGCATTGCTAGATATTCTCAGTGCACCAGGGTTTGAAATACAGCAGCTGCTCATTGTGCAAGTGGGGCTTGTATCATGTCAGCAAATAACAAATTGGGTCATTACCAGATGGTACAAACACCTTAGGCTCTCTGAGCAAGTGGTGTATTTAAAATGCTGGTGCATGGTGCATGCTTTAATACACTTTTAAAACAGTTACAGCTTTTATTAGAAGCATTTTTCCTAATACAATGGAAATAAAAAGTCTACACATCCTTGTTACAAAAAAAGTAATAATGTGGTTGTGGTCTTATAACTGGGGATGTAGCTGTGTTCAGAATTAAGCAATCACATTCAAAATCATGTTAAATAGGAGTCAGTACACACCTGTCATCATTTAAAGTGCCTCTGATTAACCCCAAATAAAGTTCAGCTGTTCTAGTTGGTCTTTCCTGACATTTTGTTAGTTGCATCCTACAGCAAAAGCCATGGTCCGCAGAGAGCTTCCAAAGCATCAGACAGATCTCATTATTAAAAGGTATCAGTCAGGAGAAGGGTACAAAAGAATTTCCAAGGCATTAGATATACCATGCAACACAGTGAAGACAGTCATCATCAAGTGAAGAAAATATGGTGCAACAGTGACATTACCAAGAACTGGACGTCCCTCCAAAATTGATGAAAAGACGACAAGAAAACTGGTCTGGGAGGCTGCCAAGAGGCCTACAGCAACATTAAAGGAGCTGCAGGAATATCTGGCAAGTACTGGCTGTGTGGTACATGTGACAACAATCTCCCGTATTCTTCATATGTCTGGGCTATGGGGTAGAGTGGCAAGACGGAAGCCTTTTCTTACGAAGAAAAACATCCAAGCCCAGCTAAATTTTGCAAAAACACATCTGAAGTCTCCCAAAAGCAAGTGGGAAAAGGTGTTATGGTCTGATGAAACCAAGGTTGAACTTTTGGCCACAATTCCAAAAGATATGTTTGGCGCAAAAACAACACTGCACATCACCAAAAGAACACCATACCCACAGTGAAGCATGGTGGGGGCAGCATCATGCTTTGGGGCTGTTTTTCTTCAACTCGAACTGGGGCCTTAGTCAAGGTAGAGGGAATAATTAACAGTTCCAAATGCCAGTCAATATTGGCACAAAACCTTCAGGCTTCTTCTAGAAAGCAGAACATGTAGAGGAACTTCATCTATCAGCATGACAACGACCCAAAGCATACATCCAAATCAACAAAGGAATGGCTTCACCAGAAGAAGATTAAAGTTTTGCAATGGCCCCAGCTAGAGCCCAGACCTGAATCCGATCGGAAATCTGTGGGGTGATCTGAAGAGGGCTGTGCACAGGAGATGCCCTCGTAATCTGACAGATTTGGAGTGTTTTTGCAAAGAAGAGTGGGCAAATCTTGCCAAGTCAAGATGTGCCACGCTGATAGACTCATACCCCCAAAAGACTGAGTGCTGTAATAAAATCAAAAGGTGCTTCAACAAAGTATTAGTTTAAAGGGATAGTTTAGTTAAAATTAAACTTATATGATTCAGATAGATCATGCAATTTTAAGCAGCTTTCTAATTGCCTCACATTATCTATTTTTCTTTGTTCTCTTGGTATCTTTATTTAAAAATGCTGGAATTTAAGCATAGGAGCTGTTTCATTTTTTGTTCAGCATCTGGGTAGTGCTTGCTGATTGGTGTTTTAATGTTGCCATCCAATCAGCAAGCGCTACCCAGGTGCTAAACCAAAAATGGGCCGGATCCTATGCTTACATTCCAGCTTTTTTAAATAAAGATACCAAGAGAACAAAGAAAATTTGATAAAAGGAGTAAATTACAAAGCTGCTTAAAATTGCATGCTCTATCAGAATCATTCAAGTTTAATTTTAACTAGACTATCCCTTTAAGGGTGTGCACACTTATGCAACCATATTTTATTTTTTATTTTTTTACATCCCCCCACCTAAAAATTTTTTTTTTTTATCAATTGAGTTGTACAGTTTTTAGGTCACATTAAAGGTGGAAAAAGTTCTGAAATGATTTATCTTTATCTCATTTTTTTTTACATCACAGAAACCTGACATTTTAACAGGGGTGTGTAGACTTTTTATATCCAATGTACATGTATATTGCAAAAATGTTTCTATTCAAAACTGAAATGCATCCATGTGGATTTCAATTTTGGCTGGAATGTCCCTTTAAAAATAAACGCGTTTGGTACAGTGCAATCACAATATTAGAAGTAAAAACCCTTGTTGGTGATGTTTCCACTCCGAAGCTGAATTAACAGATCCACCATGATCTTACAAGGGAGTGAATATGATGACACCATGATACACAGAAAGGAACAGAATTAGCAAAACCATAATACCTCAGAACTCATTGTGTGTTTACATGGATATGTTTGTTTATTTCAATTGCTTGGCTATATGTTGAAAAATCAGTTTGATTGCTGCCGTAGCCTCCATCCCATGGACCAATAAGAAGCTACTACTTTGGATGAAATGGCAGATTTTCACTGAATGAAATTGTTCATGGCTGGCTGTGTGAAATGCCACAATACAAACATTTTACCTTTAAAGGTTATACTTATTAAAGATACAGTAACAGTTGGTTTGATGTTGTATGCTTTGATTTCTTAGAACTCTTTAACAATACAATAAAATGAATACTAGACCTTTATTTTCCCATAAGTGTAGATTCTATTGCAAAATAATACAAAATAAAAGGTCAATTTGAAATGCTTAGAAGTGCACTTCACATTTACAAAAAAAAGTATTTCTTGCCAAAGCTTTAATTGCTGGCAGCGATGCAGCGTGGCGTCACCTCTGATTGGAGCATTTATATGGTTCAAGGAGAGCAGGAAGACAGCAGTTGTAGTTGCAGTTTTAGAGAGTTGATTCTAAAAAGGTGCATTCATTCTTGGCAGATAAGGGGCATTTCAGTGTCTAAATGTAAGTTGACCATTGCCTTTAGCTCTGTTTTAAATGGTTACAATTTAACGGGACATAAAACAGATTTTTTTTTTCTTATTTATTATTCAGATAAAGCTTATGATTTTAAACACTTTTCAAATTTACTTCTATTATCTATTTGTTTTGTTCATTTGGTATCCTTTGTTGAAAGAGATACCTTGGTAGGCCCAAGAGCTACTGATTGGTGGCTGCACATACATTATGTGCTTCATGTCATTGGCTCACCCAGTGCTCCCAGCAGTGCATTGCTGCTTCTTTAACACAGAATACAAAGAGAATTAAACAAATTAAATAATAGAAGTAAATTGGAAAGTTGTTTAAAAATTGTATGTTCTGTCTGAATCATGAAAGAATATGTTTGGGTTTCGTGTCTCTTTAAAGGGACATTAAACTGAAAATATAATTCTCTATAAAATGTTTAATTATACTTAGTAAAAAACGTTTTATATATTTATAGTATTTATTTTAACTGCTTTTCCTGAAATTGTAGTTACCGCTAAAAAAAAATTCTTACTACACCTTTACAAGTGCAGCAACTCTAATAAAAGGAAAGATTTAAATGTGTTTAAAACATGTACTATGTATGCAAATGAATAACAGCTGATATACACTGAGTGGGCAAAAGTATTCAGACACAAAATCAACACATGTCAACACCACCTTTGACAATGACCAGTAGTGGACATACTCAAGAGAGGTCCCTGGTTTGTTTGGTTTTGGGGGCCCCCCACAAAGGTAACTCAGTAGTAAGTAATAATGATAATATACATGTTGCATTTAATAATAAATATAGATAGACCTGCATTAGGATTGTGCACATACCTATATATAGACTGGCTGACTTGGGCCCTTGCTGCACCAATGGTAGTTCCGCCCCTGACTATGACTGCAGTGACCATTTTAGGCATCCTTTCCATTAAATGCCATAGAAGGTGTAACTGGCCAAGATCATATTCACCATGTCAACTCATCCCACAGATATTCCACTAAATTAGATTGTGACGTCCTGCTCCTCAAACTAGGTCTGGGCAGAGCTTGTAGCATGGTAAGGTGCTTTATCTTGCTGAAACTGACAGGCATTGGTGCCAAAGTACTGCCATGGCATAGGCAATGCAGTATTGTGTAGAATATTATGGTACCTGTCAACTTTTAGGCTTGAGGGTACCATAACCAAATGACTGAGCATAAACAGCCCTAAACCATCACATATCTTCCTCCAAGCTTAACTATATGGCCAGTGCAGTCTACCTTACAATGTTTCCTGGGCAAATGCCACACCAAAATAGTTTATCTGAAAAAAAAAAATACTGAGAACCATTATTATTATTATTACTACTCTATTATAAGACCCTATCCAACTCTTATGTTGTCCCCAAACAGCAAGTGAGACATTTCCTGGAGTGATGTACTGACTGTGGCAGTTGGCCTAGCTTTGTAACTGAAGGATTTTATTACAAGACCAGAGACTTCATATTTGCTTCACTTTCCTTTACTACTAGTGTGCAACATTTTGAAGTACAATAAAACACATTACATAAATAAAGAGAAAAAAGAGACAAGGTAATTAACCCATGAAAAGGCTACAGTAGATAACAGTGTAATAATGGACCAATCAGAAGACCCATACTGTCCATAAACCGACCAATGAGCTCCCCATCTTCCTCTTTCTTTTGCTGCTCATTCAAAAGATAAGTGTGCTATTTTTTGTCTCTCAAAAAAATATATATTATTGTTATAATTCATTGCTCTTATTTAAATAATTTATTATATCTTTTTCTTTTATTTCTTATTTTTATTGTTGTTTTTCAATTTTCTTATTTCTTTCATTATTTTTCGTTTTATCTAAAAAAAAATATTTTTCTTGTTACCTAACTGCCGTTTTTCAAAGTTTTTTATTTACTCTTTTGTATTAATTTTATTTCTTTATTATATCTTTATTTATCTTTGCCCAGATATTTCTTTTTCGTTTGCTCGTTATATTAATTACCTTACCCCTGCTTTAATTGTATCCTCCGTTTTTTCTCTCCTCCGCTCTTACCGCCATGTTGTGAGCGTTGTTATGGTGACAAACCCGCCACTCATTTTCTTAGTGCGTCATTGACTTCCTCCCTCGACGGGCGCATCACTCGGGTACTTCCCCTGTAGAGAAAATATTTTAGTTGCAACACTGTTATATTTGTTCTTCTTCTCTGAATAAAAAGTTTTTTCTTCTTCATTTTTAGGTCTACATTGCCCTCCGGTGGCCATTTTGTTTCATTACAGCAAAAAATATTTAATACATTATTAAAAAATTTATATTGAATTTTCTTATTCATTTTTATTTTCCTGTCAGAGAGATTTTTTGAGATTTTGGAGTTTTAATGTATTTATTATTATTTTGTTGATGTTATATTAGTATTGGCAGTGATTATTTATTATTATTATTTTTAATTTCATTCACATTTATTATATTTTAATTCACTATGTCTCAAGATACTTCATCATCTGTTCCCCTGACTGAACAATCAGTCCAAAAGATGATTGATAGTTCTTTAGGCAAACTTATGTCCCACATGACAAATTTGTTGACACAATCACCTCAAAAGAAAGCCATCAAAAGAAAAGCTGTTTCAACTGCAGTTAAAACTAGTAAAAAAACTAGTTTCAAAATCAAAACAAATTTTGTCTGATATTCCTATTCCTGGCGGCAAAGGAATTAAAACATCCGCGATGAGAACCCTAACTCCCAGGGGGCATAAAAAGGGAGCTGTCAAACAAACAACAAAATCTTTTGTTACTGAAATAGATTCAGATTATCCTACATCAGAAAATTCTGATTCATTTTATGATTTATCTGACAAAAATTCTTCAAATTATGAATCAGATTCTTCGGATTCTGAACCAAAAAAGAAAAAGTCTAAAAAAACATAGCAAAAAATTTTCTGAAGATGAAAAATGTTTTAATGACCCCTTGGGGAACACGCGTTTCAATGCGGATACTTTACAGCATCCTCGCTCCTCAGAATGGTTTCCATCCCTAGATATAGCTAAATTTGTGGATTTTCAATTAAAGAAAACTTTAAAGAAACGGGCAAGGAATAATATGAGGGCAGAATGCCCTAGACCTCTTCTCCAACATAACAGTAATTTAACCCCAGATATCGATCCTAAAGTTATTAAGTTCATAGGATCACCTGGCTATAAATTAAAAAAGGGCCTCGATAGATCCTGGAAAAACTGCCAGGATAGATTATTGGATACTATTGGCCCTATTACTAAATTGTTTGAACTTTCTGAGGAGGCTGTTCTAAATGACACAAATATGGACCCTCATACAGTTAGAGAGTGGGTTCAGAGAATCTTATCCTTTGTTGGCAATACTAACGCTAACATGATTATTGAGAGACGTAAGAATATATTACGTAGAATTGACCCAAAAATTTGCGATTTCGCAAATAATTAACTTTATTCAGATAAGGATGGTTTTCTTTTCGGAGATGTTTTCTTGAAAGATCTTAATCAGTATGCCAATACTTTTACAACTCTTAATAAAGTTAAAAATAACATGAGAAAAATCTTGCAATCTCAGAATTTCCCTGACAGGGCCGGTAAAGAAAGAGGTCGCTTTCCCGGCCGTGCCTCTTTTATTTCCAGACCTCATTACCAATAGCCAAATTACAATTTCAACAGAACCTACCAAGAACAAGGTTACCCCTCAATTTTTTTCCCATCACGCGCCAGACCTTGGCATCAAAGAGGATCCCGCTTCAGAGCAAGATCACGCTCATCTGCAGGTAAATTCAGTACCTCTTTTTCCTCTACCTTTTTTCCCATCAAAAGTTGGAGGAAGACTAATTCTATTTTCTCAAAATTGGATTCATATTACTTCATATTAAGTCCTAATAGAGTTCGTCTCTCCTCCAATTCAAAAGGTTCTCCCTTTTCCTATTCATTTTTCTTTAAAAGACAGGGTTCAGATTCAAAAAGAAATAAAAAATCTTCATTTAAAAGATGCAATATCTCCAAGTTTAAATCCTCATCTAGCCTTTTTCAGCAATATTTTTCTTCTAAAAAAGAAAAACGGTCAATTCAGACCAGTAATAAATCTCAGATCTTTAAACGCTTTCGTTTCTTACAACCACTTCAAATTAGAAAGTATTAATCTCTTAAGAGACTGCCTTTTAGACAACGATTGGCTGGTAAGATTGGATCTGTCCGATGCTTACCTAACTGTTCCCATTTCCCCAGAACATTGGAAATATCTAACCTTTTCATGGGACAATCAAATTTGGAATTTCACTTGTCTTCCTTTTGGCCTTTCCTCTGCCCCTTGGATTTTCACAAAACTTCTCAAACCTGTAGTATCTTGGTTGAGACAGAGGGGTGTTTGTCTAATTATTTATCTAGACGATATTCTATTAATGAATCAAAATTTCTCTTCTCTCCAATCTCAATTATCTACAACTATCAATCTCTTGGAGAACTTGGGTTTCCTGGTGAACAAAGAAAAATCAGTTTTATCTCCTACCAAGAATCTGATTTTCTTAGGTTTTCTTATAGATTCTTCCAAATCCATGTTGAGCCTTCCTCAAGAGAAGATAAAGAATATAAAGAAGGAAATTTCTAGGACTCTTTCCAAACAGTTAGTTTCTGTCAGACAAATAGCCAGAATTGTTGGGTTACTTTCATCCTCCATTCAGGCTATTTTTCCTGCCCCCCTTCACTATCGCGGACTTCAACGTTTGAAAATCTCTTATCTTCAAAAAGGTTTCTCTTATTCTCACCTCATTCCTTTATCTTCAGATTCCAAAGAGGAGCTTTCATGGTGGCTTGCTCATATGGAAGCTTGGAACGGGAGAGCTATTTTTGGAAAATCTCCGGATATCATTATAGAATCAGATGCCAGTCTCTCAGGATGGGGAGCTCTTTGTGGTCTGTCTATAACAGGAGGCAAATGGTCCTTAGAGGAGAAGAATCTTCATATAAATTGTTTGGAACTTTTGGCCGGATCTTTTGCTGTAAAAAGTTTTGTAAAATCTTTTGCTCCAGCTTCTATTCTTCTTCGTATGGACAATATTTCTGCTGTCAGATACCTCAATCGCTTAGGCGGTACCAAATCAAGAAATCTATCCAACATTACCAAAGACTTTATCCATGTGTGTCTGGACAGGAATATTTCCATCAAAGCAGAATATATTCCCGGTCTATCAAATTCAGCTGCAGATTGGGGTTCCCGTTTCCTGAAAGATTCCAGCGATTGGATGTTAAACAGGAACATTTTTCTTTCGATTCAATCCCTTCGCAGTCCTTTTTCTCTAGATATTTTTGCATCTCGACTCAATCATCAACTTCCTCAATATTTCAGCTGGCGTCCGGATCCGGATGCTTTAGCTATAGATGCTTTTCTTCAACTGTGGCCTCTCCACGGAGTTTACGCGTTTCCCCCCTTTTCATTGATTGCTCGGACGATTTCAGTAGTTCGAAGGAATCTTTTATCCCTTCTTCTGATAACTCCACTTTGGCCAACCCAGGCTTGGTTTCCTTCTCTTCTGGAGATGTCATTCAAATTTCCACTCCTTCTTCCTCTGTTCCCAGAACTTCTACTAGATCCTGTAGGAAATCCTCACAATCTTATTCTAAACCAATCTCTCAAACTGATAGCTTGGTCAATTACGGGGAAATCAGAGACCTCCACAAACTTTCGGAATCAGCTAAATCTCTCATGCGGGAATCATGGGCTCCTGGGAACCCATAAATCCTATTTTTCCGCATGGTCCAGATGGTCTAGCTGGTGCTTGTCTAGGAACTTGGATCCCTTTTCAGCTCCTTTGACTCAAGTTTTAAATTTTCTTTCTCATCTTTTTGATAATGGACTTGCTTATAGAACTATTAATCTTTCTCGATCTGCTATTTCTGCTAGACATGATTTTATAAATAATTCCCCCATTGGTAAACATCCGTTAGTTTGTCGCCTTTTGAAATCTATTAGATTAAAAAATCCTTCACCTAAGTATAATTCCGTTTAGGATGTATATTTGATATTTTCTCTTTTTAGATCTTGGCCTTCTAATGATTCTTTATCTTTGAAACAGATTTCCGCTAAACTTGCCACTTTATTACGTCTTATTTCTTTTCGTAGGGTCTCTGACGTTTGGGCTCTTGATTTTAATTCTAAATCTTTTTCTCCTGAAGGTGTTACTTTTCTAATCTCTCGTAGAACTAAAACTCTATCCTCCTCTATTTTTTATCCTTATTTTCCTTCTGAACCTTCCTTATGTGTGGTTTCATGTTTAAAATCTTATGAATCTAAAACTGTTTTATTTAGAGATTCTTCAAAAAATCAACTTCTTTTATCTTTTGTTCCCCCTCATGCTCCTGTAACTCCTACTTCTATTGCGAGGTGGATTAAATGGGTTATGTCTGAAGCTGGAATTAATTGTTTTTTCTCAGCTCATTCAGTAAGGGGATCTGCCGCTTCCAAAGCCTTTTTAAAATCTGCTCCTCTTCAGATTTTAAAGGCAGCGGATTGGTCTTCTGATTCTACTTTAAACATTTCTATTTTAAACCCATTCAACACGCCTCTAAAAATCTTTTTAAATAATTGCTTTAAACTAGCAAATATGAAGTCTCTGGTCTTGTAATAAAATTCCGATTATCCTAGCTTAGTGAAGGAATAATCTAGATTTTATTAAAGACACAGAGACGAATATTTCCCTCCTCTTCTATACTGTCTTTCCCACCCAATTTCTGTTATATGATATTAATATTTTTTATATTTATTTTAGCTACCAACTTCTCAAATATCTCTAATTAAGACGGGCTTCGCACCTTCAATCAAATCTCAGTCTCGGTTCCTGTTCATCTTATTATTAATTGTTGGACTTTTTTGTGTTTTATGCTTTTTTGGGAACTTCTTTTTCATGAGCTATAAACAAGAAAGAGGAAGATGGGGAGCTCATTGGTCGGTTTATGGACAGTATGGGTCTTCTGATTGGTCCATTATTACACTGTTATCTACTGTAGCCTTTTCATGGGTTAATTACCTTGTCTATTTTTTCTCTTTATTTATGTAATGTGTTTTATTGTACTTTAAAATGCTGCACACTAGTAGTAAAGGAAAGTGAAGCAAATATTTGTCTCTGTGTCTTTAATAAAATCTAGATTATTCTTTCACTAAGCTAGGATATTCGGAATTGTCTTGGTTAAAAGTGGTTTGTGGCAGAGGACACAGTGACTTCCCATTATGCAGTAATCTTTGTTTGCTCTATCAGAGCTAGGCTTCGCTATAGTGCTACCAATGAAGAACAGCAGTAGTGTATTTAAAGGGAAATTGTACACTAGACTTTTCTTTGCATAAATGTTTTGTAGATTACCCATTTATATAGCCCATCTGCAAATGTTTTTGGAACAGTGTATATTATTGCTTATTTTTTTAAGAACAATGTGCTGATTTTCAGACTCCTAACCAAGCCACACAGTGTCAGATGTATACTGATGTCTACAAACTCCTGTTTATGTTATCTGTCTTTTCATATGCAGGAAAGGGGAGGGGGGGGGTCTGCTCTTCTTGTTTTCCCAGCACCTTTCAGTGGGTGTCCCAGCCTAACCTCATCAACAGTGCTAAACAGGGAGCTTCTAAGTACGTTTTTAAAAGGTTTTAAACTGGATTTTTAGATCAGTATTTGTGCCTCTTCTTCTTTATAGTAGTGTATATTCCATGCAGTTATATGAAAACTGGTGGACACCGTCTCTTTAACATTATTATGCACAGCACATGAAGCATTTGGCTGTCATTCCACACTTGTCTTCCATGGTAGTATCTTCATGATTTGTAGGTTTACATATATAGGTTACATATACATATATAGGTTACATATAATCTAGGTTTATATGTAGGCTGAAGTTTGAAGAATGCCATATATCTTGCAAAAGTTAGGAGTTTATTTATACAGAACTATGTATTTTTGTTTCAATTAATATTAACATTTATAAATAGTGTTCACTGGTTGTGCATGTAAATTAAAAAGTCCAGGTTGAAAAGGTAAAAATAACCTCATTTAAGAATAAATACACATTCTATTTAACACTGAGCGATATAAGACAAGGGACAGAAATATAAGTGAATGAATCACAGAAGCTGAAGATATAAATCAGCACTGTTTATGTTTCCTGCCATTCTTTAAGTATCTGCTGACTTCTACTAGTGTAGACTAAAGCTACTTTGCTTTGTTTTACAGTGGGTGAAAATCAGTTGATTTGTGAACAGAAAGCATCTATAGAACTTACTCATCTACAACAAACTACAGCATATGTCAGGTTTATCTGGTGGTATTGAGATGAGTCTATTAAGCTTTCTTGTTATTTGGTGTAACTTAATAGTGCAGGAAGTTGCACAATAATTTACCAGGCTGCAAAACCTAACAGCAATCAATGCCCTACTATAGCACATACATTTTACAATAAAACAATGTGACATACTGGGCCAAGTTTGAATACATATAAAGCAAAACTGAAGATTCTGATAGTTTTTGTAGACACATGTTCCTTTAAATCTCCTATACCTACTTTGAGCAGTGTAAACATCCAAAAAAGCATAGAAGTTAGATTGTCCTTTTTAACCTTTTACCGCCGTTATGGCGTTGTATTCCGTCTGGGCTTTAGCGCCATTAGGACGAAATACGTCATAGCCGTTTAGCTGTCTTGAAGCCAATGGCGCTTTCTGGATGTGATTGCGGTCTGGAGGGTGTGCCTAGCGTCATAGGGACGCCCCCCCCCCCGACCCGATCCCATAATTAAAATTTGTCTACATGGGAACGTTGTTCCGATGTAGACATTATGACCCTGTCATGAAAGGGTTAAATGTGATTTCCACTCCCTGTGTATCATATGACAGCCATCAGCCAATCACAAATGCATATACCTATATTCTCTAAATTCTTGCACATGCTCAGTAGGCGCTGGTGACTCAAAAAGTGTAAATACAAAAAGAATTTGCACATTTTGTTAATGGAAGTAAATGGAAAGTTGTTTAAAATGGTATGCTCTGTCTGAATCTTGACAGTTTAATTTTGACTTGAGTATCCCTTTATTTTTGCATAATTTAACAAAAAATACAGTATATGCAATGCACTTTTACTTTCTATTTTTCTGATTTTCCTGTAATTTAACTCTAAAAAATGTAGCATTTTCCAGTCCCCTCTGAGAAGCTTGAGTGCAATGCATGGAATACAGAACCTTGACTTTTCTAAATGCTGCACAGTGATTGGGCGATACAGTATATGCACACATTCAAGAGGCCTTTCTAGGGGTGTGTCCTGGGCCTGGAAAATAATGCATATTTCACTAATAAAATTACAGTTTAAAATACTATTAAAACATTCCTTTTGCATGCAGATCTTTTGCAATGGTGTGAAGCAATCCTAATTCATTCATATATAATGACTTCAATATCAATTTAACACCAAATGCCTGTTGGTGCTTACATCAGTTGATGATTTGGAAACTACTTCAGAGTCAATTTTTATTTTATATAAAATCAGGAACACAAAAGAGATGCTGTATGTGTACAGATATAACAAAGTAAGTCACAAATAAAAAAATAAAAAAACTTTGATGGGGCAGTAATGTCAAAATTACATTTTCACGATTCGGATAGAGAATGCAATTGTAAACAACTTCCCAATTTACTTCTGTTATCAAATTTGCTTCGCTCTTTTGGTATGTTTTATTGACGAGTAAAACTAGGTAGGCTCATAAGAGCTCTAGAGTGTGCACATGTCTTTAGTACTTCAGGGTTCATCAAACCACGGGTCGCGTGCATATCTTTCTCCAAGCAGCACTGCACTATTTAAAAAAAAATTGCTGGCACATGACAGCTCATCTGCAAGGCAGGATTCTGTTTAGCGCTCACATCGCTAACTCTGAGGTGGGCAACAGGCTCTGAATTACTGTGATCTGACAGGCAGAGAGCGCAAGTCAGCCAGAGCTGCAGGAAGCATCACACTGAATTGTTTCCCTGCGCTCTCTGCAAAACACTGTGATGACAGCAGAGGGACCCGCCTCCTCCACAGCCTATTAGTGGTTACTGTGGCTGATGGAACTCTGTGGATCTCACTCATATGGATTGTGGGGCAGAGTAAAATACTACTGCTGATTATTTTGTGTGCTCTTTTGTCCTGCAGGCTACCTGGTAGGTCAGAAGGGGAGGGGGGAGCCTGCCATTCCTACATTGGGCCGTTGCAGCTCATGTTCCTGTCTGTGCAGTGCCTGGCTAATGTCTCACTCTCCTCCTGCTACTACAACTGGTGATAGGGCATTTATCTTCTTTTAGATTTATAGGTCATGCCTTATATTTCTCCTTCTGCTCTGTCTTTTTTGATAAAGCAGTGGCGAAACGCACGTCAGGCGTTCGCACTGCCTTCCTGCATGTGAATATATATGGTAAATCTGTTTTTTATGACATTATAAACCGCTCTAATTGTGTCTATTTTTTGAGGATGTAGCACGGGAATACCCAGTGGTTTTAAATAACCAGCCAGGAGTACTGTGAAAGATCAGTTAAGCTTTTGTACTAATAGTACACTGGCTTGTGGGGATAATTACTCATTTTGTGCTGATTCTCATTAGAGTTGTTTATAGCGGTTTTCTCACAATAAGGGTATGATTGCTCAGATATACAGGGAGGCAGCGTTGCTAATTTGACGTTTTAACCTTTTATTATGGGACAGTTTAGTCCTATATTTTTAATATACCTTAATAAATGTTAAGTTTTATTTTGTTTTCTCACGCCCTCTTCCATTTTAATATTTGTTGTAAACACCTTCTACACTATGTGCAAGTGTGCCATATAATGTTTCTTTCAATTTCTCTATTTATATACAATTATTATTCCCAGCATTAGGCACTGCCTCATGGAGTTACATAGGCTTAATCTCAGGGGGATTTTTGAAGGTGATCCCTCAAACCTACTGTCCTGACTCTTGTCTGTGGATTATTCTGTTACATACTAAAGAAATGTGCACACTCCTGAGCTCTTATGAGCCTACCTAGTTTTACTCTTCAATAAAACATACCAAAAGAACAAAGAAAATTTCATAACAAAGTAAATTTAAAATTGCATGATCTACCTGAATTATAAAAGTTTAATTTTGACTTTACTGTCCCTTTAATGCAATTTCTACAGTTTTTGTGAGGCTACAATGTACTTTTCTAGGAAATCTTTCACTTTTGAAACGTGCATAGTCTCTTTTATGGTGGTGTCTCTGCTCCGCAGCTGTAGCAAACCATTTTCCAATGTGCTGTCACTCACAAGGACTGTGAAAAGGATTCCCATCTCATCATATCTGCAAAGAACAAAAGGCAGCTGGAGTCTAAACTGGGCAATTAAATAAACACAGAATTTCCATGGGTCTCTAGAACTGTGAACATTTCAGAATTGCCTGAAAACAGATAATGTTACACACACTCAATCAGACATCCTTGTATTCTGGATAACACCATAGCCCAGACAAACTGGATTTAAAAAACAAATACAAAAATAAATCTGGTCAAAATGAATAACTTGCACAGCCTGAAATATCCTTTATCAAGGTGAGACAAAAAAATTATTGTAACCATAAGAATAGATTATTCAAAAGCTGGAGCAAAATGAATGGTGAGGAGCTTAAAGGGACAATCAAGTCAAAATTAAACTTTCAGGATTCAGATAGAGCATGCATTTCTAAACAACTTTCCAATTTACTTCTGTTATCAAATTTGTTTTGTTGTCTTGGTATCTTTTATTGAAAAAGTAAAACTAGGTAGGCTCATAAGAGCTCAGGAGTGTGCACGTGTCTTAAAGGGACAGTAAACCTTAAAAATAATGTTATATAATTCTGCACATAGTGCAGAATTATATAACATTATATTAGCCAAACATTATTAAAACATAATTTCCCCTATTCATTTTTTAAAAAAAGCGCTGTTTCACAGACCCGCTCTCTGCTCTCTGCTGAGCAGGTCTGTTATATTTACTCAGCGCATCAGGCCAGCTGTATAGTCACAGCCCGGCCCGACTGCGCCATAAGACTAAGTGCAGCTCGCTCCTGTGACAGCGGGTCTGTGAAACAGCGCTTTTTTTAAAAAATGAATAGGGGGAAATTATGTTTTAATAAATGTTTTGTGAGGATCTTAAAGGGACAATCAAGTCAAAATTAAAATATTTTTAAAGTTTACTGACACTTTAAGTACTCTATGGCAGCAGTGTTTTGCAACATTGTATAAAAAAAGCTACAAATAATGTTGCAAAACACTGTTTTCATAGAGTACTAGACACGTGCACACTCCTGAGCTCTTATGAGGCTACCTAGTTTTACTTTTCATTAAAAGATACCAAGAGGACAAAGCAAATTTGCTAACAGAAGTAAATTTGAAACGTGTTTAAAATTGCATGCTCTGTCTGAATAATGAAAGTTTAACTTTGACTTTACTGTCCCTTTAAGGTTTGCTTATATGTCGGGAGATTCTCTGCAGTTAACATTGCATTCATTGAAATCCATTTGAATCTATATCAGCAGTGCCAGAATTTGGAACCTGAAAGCTGCAGAGTCCAGAATTTCTTTATGTCTAATTTTCCAGCTAAATTCAAAGTAACTGAACCGATTTAATTCCCTGGGTTAAGAGAAAGAGATTCTGAAATTCTGGCTTGTTTGTGACCTACATGAACCGGATTTGTTATGGTTTAAAATAAAAATGCTTCTTATAAAAGTTATTACTGTTTTTCCTTGGCATACGCACATATGCTGTGAAGGCCTGCACCAGTATCCGAACACTATGCATGCCCAGAGAGGTGGCTGTGCTGTGTATTGCTTCTGCAGATGTAATTTGTGTCATACAAGCTACTGCTGACCCTCTGAGGTGTAGTGCTTAAATACTGATGAACCGGCTCTCACAGAATATGTGCGTATGCCGCAGAAAAACACTAAGAACTTTTATTAGAAGCAGTTTTGCTAATGGAAATATATTGCAAAAAAACATAATTTATGTAAGAACTTACCTGATATATTTTAATTTCTTTCATAGTGGCAAGAATCATGAGCTAGTGACGTATGGGATATACATTCCTACCTGGAGGGGTCAACGTTTCCCAAACCTCAAAATACCTATAAATACACCTCCCACCTCACTCATACTTCAGTTTAACGTATAGCCAAGAAATGAGGTGTAAAAAAGGAATAAAAAGCATAAAAAAAGAGGAACTGGAAAAAATAATGTGCTTTATGCAAAACAAATCATAACCACAAAAAATAGGGTGGGTCTCATGAATTTATCAGGTAAGTTCTTACATAAATTATGTTTTCTTTCATGTAAGTGGCAAGAGTCCATGAGCTAGTGATGTATGGGATATAATACCCAAGATGTGGAAGTCCACGAGTCACTAAAGGAGGGATAAAAATAAAAACAGCTTTTTCCGCTGAGAAATTAAATCCCAAACAATAATTAAGTTTTCTTAAATATTTCAAAAAAACTAAAAACAAAGGCATTAGAATCAAGCTAAGACAACTGCCTGAAAAAACCTTCCTACCAAAGGCTGCTTCCGAAGAAGCAAACACATAAAAAAGGTAAAATTAGAAAAAGTATGCAAAGTAGACCAAGTTGCTGCTTTGCAAATTGATCAACTGAAGCTTCATTCTGGAGAGCCCAAGAAGTGGCAACTGATCTAGTAGAATGAGCTGTAAATCTCTAAGCTCTGTGAATCAAAATTCTGAACCAAAAAAAACAGAGAAATAATAGAGACTTTCTGACCTTTCCTGGAGACAGAAAAAATAACAAAAAGACTAGAAGTCTTTCTGAAATCTTAGTAACATAATATTTCAAAGCTCTTACCACATCCAAAAAAATGTAAAGATCCTACAAGAGTATTCTTAAAATTAGGACACAAAGAAGGAACAACAATTTCCTTATTGATGTTGTTAGAATTCACAACTTTAGGTAAAAATTTGAATGAAGTCCGCAAAACAGCTTTATCTTGATGGAAAAACATTTATGTAAGAACTTACCTGATAAATTCATTTCTTTCATACTGGCAAGAGTCCATGAGCTAGTGATGTATGGGATATACAATCCTACCAGGAGGGGAAAAGTTTCACAAACCTCAAAATGCCTATAAATACACCCTTCACCACACCCACAATTCAGTTTAACAAATAGCCAAGTAGTGGGGTGAAAAATAAAGGAGTAAAAAGCATCAACAAAGGAATTTGGAAATAATTGTGCTTTATACAAAAAAAAAATCATAACCACCATAAAAAGGGTGGGTCTCATTGACTCTTGCCAATATGAAAGAAATTAATTTATCAGGTAAGTTCTTCCATAAATTATGTTTTCTTTCATGTAATTGGCATGAGTCCATGAGCTAGTGACGTATGGGATAGAAATATCCAAGATGTGGAACTCCACACAAGAGTCACTAGAGAGGGAGGGATAAAATAATAACAGCCATTTTCCGCTGAGAAAATTAAATCCACAACCAAAAAAAACATAATTTATGCTTACCTGATAAATGTATTTCTCTTGTAGTGTAGTCAGTCCACGGGTCATCCATTACTTATGGGATTATATCTCTCCCCAACAGGATCACCCAAGCAGAGCTGCTATATAGCTCCTCCCCTCACATGTCATATCCAGTCATTCGACCGAAACAAGACGAGAAAGGAGAAACCATAGGGTGCAGTGGTGACTGGAGTTTAATTAAAATTTAGGTCTGCCTTAAAAGACAGGGCGGGCCGTGGACTGACTACACTACAAGAGAAATAAATTTATCAGGTAAGCATAAATTATGTTTTCTCTTGTTAAGTGTAGTCAGTCCACGGGTCATCCATTACTTATGGGATACCAATACCAAAGCTAAAGTACACGGATGATGGGAGGGACAAGGCAGGAACTTTAAACGGAAGGAACCACTGCCTGAAGCACCTTTCTCCCAAAAATAGCCTCAGAAGAAGCAAAAGTGTCAAATTTTGAAAATTTTGAAAAAGTGTGAAGTGAAGACCAAGTTGCAGCCTTGCAAATCTGTTCAACAGAGGCCTCATTCTTAAAGGCCCAGGTGGAAGCCACAGCTCTAGTGGAATGAGCTGTAATTCTTTCAGGAGGCTGCTGTCCAGCAGTCTCATAGGCTAAACGTATTATGCTACGAAGCCAAAAGGAGAGAGAGGTAGCCGAAGCCTTTTGACCTCTCCTCTGTCCCGAGTAAACGACAAACAGGGAAGAAGTTTGACGAAAATCTTTAGTTGCCTGTAAATAGAACTTCAGGGCACGGACTACGTCCAGATTATGCAAGAGTCGTTCCTTCTTTGAAGAAGGGTTAGGACATAATGATGGAACAACAATCTCTTGATTGATATTCCTGTTAGAAACCACCTTAGGTAAAAACCCAGGTTTAGTACGCAGAACTACCTTGTCTGAATGGAAAATCAGATAAGGAGAATCACAGTGTAGGGCAGATAACTCAGAGACTCTTCGAGACGAGGAAATAGCCATCAAAAACAGAACTTTCCAAGATAACAGCTTAATATCAATGGAATGGAGGGGTTCAAACGGAACACCTTGAAGAACTAAGTTTAAGCTCCACGGCGGAGCAACAGTCTTAAACACAGGCTTAATCCTAGCCAAAGCCTGACAAAAAGCCTGAACGTCTGGAACATCTGCCAGACGTTTGTGTAACAGAATAGACAGAGCAGAAATCTGTCCCTTTAATGAACTAGCAGATAAACCCTTTTCTAAACCCTCTTGTAGAAAGGACAAAATCCTAGGAATCCTAACTTTACTCCATGAGTAACTCTTGGATTCACACCAATATAAGTATTTACGCCATATTTTATGGTAAATTTTTCTGGTAACAGGTTTCCGAGCCTGTATTAAGGTATCAATAACTGACTCCGAGAAGCCACGCTTTGATAGAATCAAGCGTTCAATCTCCATGCAGTCAGCCTCAGAGAAATTAGATCTGGATGGTTGAAAGGACCCTGAATTAGAAGGTCCTGTCTCAGAGGTAGAGACCATGGTGGACAGGACGACATGCCCACTAGATCTGCATACCAGGTCCTGCGTGGCCACGCAGGTGCTATCAGAATCACCGATGCTCTCTCCTGTTTGATCTTGGCAATCAGCCGAGGAAGCAGCGGAAATGGTGGAAACACATAAGCCATGTTGAAACCCCAAGGGGCTGCTAGAGCATCTATCAGCGCCGCTCCCGGGTCCCTGGACCTGGATCCGTAGCAAGGAAGTTTGGCATTCTGTCGAGAAGCCATGAGATCCAGTTCCGGTTTGCCCCAACGATGAATTAGTTGAGCAAAGACCTCCGGATGAAGTTCCCACTCCCACGGATGAAAAGTCTGACGACTTAGGAAGTCCGCCTCCCAGTTCTCCACGCCTGGGATATAGATCGCCGACAGGTGGCAAGAGTTGGACTCTGCCCAGCGAATTATCTTTGATACTTCCAACATCGCTAGGGAACTCCTGGTTCCCCCTTGATGGTTGATGTAAGCCACAGTCGTGATATTGTCCGACCGAAATCTGATGAACCTCAGTGTTGCCACCTGAGGCCAAGCTAGAAGAGCATTGAATATCGCTCTTAATTCCAGAATATTTATTGGGAGGAGTTTCTCCTCCTGAGTCCACGATCCCTGAGCCTTCAGGGAGTTCCAGACTGCGCCCCAACCTAGAAGGCTGGCATCTGTTGTTACAATCGTCCAATCTGGCCTGCGAAAGGTCATCCCTTTGGACAGATGGAGTCGAGAAAGCCACCAGAGAAGAGAATCCCTGGTCTCTTGATCCAGATTTATTAGAGGGGACAAATCTGAGTAATCCCCATTCCACTGACTGAGCATGCATAATTGCAGCGGTCTGAGATGCAGGCGCGCAAATGGTACTATGTCCATTGCTGCTACCATTAAGCCGATTACTTCCATGCACTGGGCTACTGACGGGTGTGGAATGGAATGAAGGGCACGGCAAGCATTTAGAAGTTTTGATAACCTGGCCTCCGTCAGGTAAATTTTCATCTCTACAGAATCTATAAGAGTCCCGAAGAAGGGAACCCTTGTGAGTGGTAATAGAGAACTCTTTTCCACGTTCACCTTCCACCCATGCGACCTCAGAAATGCCAGAACTATCTCTGTATGAGACTTGGCAGTTTGAAAACTTGACGCTTGTATCAGAATGTCGTCTAGGTACGGAGCCACCGCTATGCCTCGCGGTCTTAGTACCGCCAGAAGTGAGCCCAGAACCTTTGTAAAGATTCTTGGGGCCGTAGCTAACCTGAAGAGAAGAGCTACAAACTGGTAATGCCTGTCTAGGAAGGCAAATCTTAGATACCGATAATGATCCTTGTGAATCGGTATGTGAAGGTAGGCATCCTTTAAGTCCACTGTGGTCATGTACTGACCCTCTTGGATCATGGGTAGGATGGTTCGAATAGTTTCCATTTTGAATGATGGAACTCTTAGGAACTTGTTTAGGATCTTTAAGTCCAAGATTGGTCTGAAGGTTCCCTCTTTCTTGGGAACCACAAACAGATTTGAATAAAATCCTTGCCCTTGTTCCGACCGCGGAACTGGGTGGATCACCCCCATTAATAAGAGGTCTTGTACACAGCGTAGAAACGCCTCTTTCTTTATTTGGTTTGCTGATAACCTTGAAAGATGAAATCTCCCTTGTGGAGGAGAAGCTTTGAAGTCCAGAAGATATCCCTGAGATATGATCTCCAACGCCCAGGGATCCTGGACATCTCTTGCCCAAGCTTGGGCAAAGAGAGAAAGTCTGCCCCCCACTAGATCCGTTTCCGGACAGGGGGCCCTTACTTCATGCTGTCTTAGGGGCAGCAGCAGGTTTTCTGGCCTGCTTGCCCTTGTTCCAAGACTGGTTGCCTTTCCAACCCTGTCTGTAACGAGTAGCAGTCCCTTCCTGTTTTGGGGCGGAGGAAGTTGATGCTGCTCCTGCCTTGAAATTACGAAAGGCACGAAAACTAGACTGGTTGGCCTTTGATTTGGCCCTGTCCTGAGGAAGGGAGTGACCCTTACCTCCAGTAATGTCAGCAATAATTTCTTTCAAGCCGGGCCCGAATAAGGTTTGCCCTTTGAAAGGAATATTAAGCAATTTAGATTTAGAAGTTACATCTGCTGACCAGGATTTAAGCCATAGCGCTCTGCGCGCCTGGATGGCGAATCCGGAGTTCTTAGCCGTTAGTTTGGTTAAATGCACCACGGCATCCGAAACAAATGCATTAGCTAGCTTAAGGGCTTTAAGCTTGTTCATAATCTCATCCAATGGAGCTGTGCGAATAGCCTCTTCCAGAGACTCAAACCAGAATGCCGCCGCAGCAGTGACGGGCGCAATGCATGCAAGGGGCTGTAATATAAAACCTTGTTGAACAAACATTTTCTTAAGGTAACCTTCTAATTTTTTATCCATTGGATCTGAGAAAGCACAACTATCCTCCACCGGGATAGTGATACGCTTGGCTAAAGTAGAAACAGCTCCCTCCACCTTAGGGACCGTCTGCCATAAGTCTCGTGTGGTGGCGTCTATTGGGAACATTTTTCTAAATATCGGAGGAGGGGAAAAAGGCACACCGGGTCTATCCCACTCCTTGTTAATAATCTCTGTAAGCCTTTTAGGTATAGGAAAAACGTCAGTACACACCGGTACCGCATAGTATTTATCCAGCCTACATAATTTCTCTGGGATTGCCACCGTGTCGCAATAATTCAGAGCCGCTAACACCTCCCCTAGCAATACACGGAGGTTCTCAAGCTTAAATTTAAAATTTGAAATTTCTGAATCCGGTCTCCCCGGATCAGATCCGTCACCCACAGAATGAAGCTCTCCGTCCTCATGTTCTGCAAATTGTGACGCAGTATCGGACATGGCTCTCGTGTCATCGGCGCGCTCTGTCCTAAACCCAGAGCTATCGCGCTTGCCTCTTAACTCAGGCAAATTAGATAATACTTCTTTCATAACATTAGCCATATCATGCAAAGTGATTTGTAAGGGCCTTGATGTACTTGGCGCCACAATCTCACGCACCTCCTGAGCGGGAGGCGAAGGTACTGACACGTGAGGAGAGTTAGACGGCATAACTTCCCCCTCGATGTCTGGTGATAATTTCTTTACCGGTAAAGACTGACTTTTATTTAAAGTAACATCAATACAATTGGTACACAAATTTCTATTGGGCTCCACATTGGCTTTTAAACATAATGAACAAGTAGATTCATCTGCATCAGACATGTTTAACAGACTAGCAATGAAGGCTAGCAAGCTTGGAAAAAAACGGTCAGTGAATTTACAAGCAATATTTAAAAACACAAAAAAACTGTCTCAGTTAAAATAACAATGAACTAATTCAGTTATAGCCAACAATTTTAACAATAAATGTATGAATTTAGCAGAGGATTGCACCCACTAGCAAACGGATGATTAACCCCTCAATACCCACAACCGGATAACTAATTTTAGATTTAACGTTTTTCTCACAGTCAAACACACTGTCACAGGTCTGCTGTGACTGATTACCTCCCTCAAAATTGAATTTTGAAGACCCCTGAGCTCTCTGGAGACGTCCCGGATCAAGGAGGAAAAGGCAGGAAGACTGTGCTAGAATTTTATCTGCGCAACAAGGCGCTAAAAAAAGGCCCCTCCCACTCATATTACAACAGTGGGAGACCTGTTACAACGGTTTCTATGCAGAAATAAACGTTAGCCATGTGGAAAAAAATCATGCCCAAAAATATTTATCACCAAAGTACCTCACAAAACGAATAACATGCCAGTAAATGTTTTAAAAACAACTTTTCCAGTGTTATGTAAAGTTATCACTAAGCCTGCTACCAGTCGCTTCTACTGCAGTTAAGGCTTATACATTTATTTCAGTATTAACAGTATTTTCTCAGTCAAATTCTAGTCCCTAGAAAATAACTCAACTGCGCATACATTTAACAGCCTGATACCAGTCGCTACTACTGCATTAAAGGCTGTACTTACATCATATGGGTAACGGCAGTGTTTTCTTAGTCAATTCCATTCCTAGAAAATATTATACTGCACATACCTCATTTGCGGAGGACCCCGCATGCTATTCCCCTTTCTGAAGTTACCCCTCAGAATGCGCGAGAACAGCCAGTGGATCTTAGTTACGTCTGCTAAGATCATAGAAAACGCAGGCAGATCTTCTTCTTCTAAATACTGCCTGAGAGAAAAAACAGCACACTCCGGTGCCATTTTAAAATAACAAACTTTTGATTGAAGAATTAAGTAAAAAACTCTTGTCTCCTCTCACAACCTCCTTTGTTGAGACTTGCAAGAGAATGACTGGATATGACATGTGAGGGGAGGAGCTATATAGCAGCTCTGCTTGGGTGATCCTCTTGCAACTTCCTGTTGGGGAGAGATATAATCCCATAAGTAATGGATGACCCGTGGACTGACTACACTTAACAAGATAAATAAGTTTTTCTCATAAAAGAAAGAAAAAAACTTAAAACATAAGCAGAGGAATCAAACTGAAACAGCTGCCTGAAAAACTTTTCTACCAAAAACTGCTTCCGAAGAAGCAAATACATCAAAACGGTAGAATTTAGTAAATGTATGCAAAGAAGAACAAGTTGCTGCTTTGCAAATCTGATCAACTGAAGTTTTATTCTTAAAAGCTCACGAAGTGGAGACTGATCTAGTAGAATGAGCTGTAATAATCTGAGGCGGGGCCTGACCCGACTCCAAATAAGCCTGATGAATCAAAAGCTTTAACCAAGATGCCAAGGAAATGGCAGAAGCCTTCTGACCTTTGCTAGAACCAGAAAAGATAACAAATAGACTAGAAGTCTTCCTGAAATCTTTAGTAGCTTCAACATAATATTTCAAAGCTCTAACCACATCCAAAGAATGTAAGGATCTCTCCAAAGAATTCTTAGGATTAGGACACAAAGAAGGGACAACAATTTCTCTATTAATGTTGTTCGAATTCACAACCTTAGGTAAGAATTTAAATGAAGTCCGCAAAACTGCCTTATCCTGATGGAAAATCAGAAAAGGAGACTCACAAGAAAGAGCAGATAATTCAGAAACTCTTCTAGCAGAAGAGATGGCCAAAAGGAACATCACTTTCCAAGAAAGTAGTTTAATGTCTAAAGAATGCATAGGCTCAAAAGGAGGAGCCTGTAAGGCCTTCAAAACCAAATTAAGACTCCAAGGAGGAGAGATTGATTTAATGACAGGCATGATATGGACCAAAGCCTGAACAAAACAGTGAATATCAGGACGCTTAGCAATCTTTCTGTGAAATAAAACAGAAAGAGCAGAGATTTGTCCCTTTAAGGAACTTGCAGACAAACCTTTATCCAAACCATCCTGAAGAAACTGTAAAATTCTAGGAATTCTAAAAGAATGCCAGGAGAATTTATGAGAAGAACACCATGAAATATAAAAGTCTTCCAAACTCGATAATAAATTTTCCTAGAAACAGATTTACAAGCCCATAACATATTATGAATCACAGAGTCAGAGAAACCTCTATGACTAAGCAGATTGGTAACACCAAGGAACTGCTAACGCATCCACTGCTTCCGCCTGAGGATCCCTGGACAGGTACCTGGGAAGTTTCTTGTTTAGATGGGAAGCCATCAGATCTATTTCTGAAAGACCCCACATCTGAACAATCTGAGAAAACACATCTGGATGGAGCGACCACTCCCCCGGATGTAAAGTCTGACGGCTGAGATAATACGCTTCCCAATTGTCTATACCTGGGATATGAACCACAGAAATTAGACAGGAGCTGGATTTCGCCCAAGCAAGTATCCGGGATACTTCTTTCATGGCTTGGGGACTGTGAGTCCCACCCTGATGATTGACATATGCCACAGTTGTGATATTGTCTGTCTGAAATCAAATGAACGGTTCTCTCTTCAACAGAGGCCACACCTGAAGAGCCCTGAAGATAGCACGGAGTTCTAAAATATTGATTGGTAACCTCGTCTCTTGAGATTTCCAAACCCCTTGTGCTATCAGAGATCCCCAGACAGCTCCCCAACCTGAAAGACTTGCATCTGTTGTGATTACAGTCCAGGTTGGACGAACAAAAGAGACCCCTTGAACTATACGATGGTGATCTAACCACTAAGTCAGAGAGAGCCGAACATTGGGATTTAAGGATATTAATTGTGATATCTTTGTATAATCCCTGCACCATTGGTTCAGCACACAAAGCTGGAGAGGTCTCATATGAAAACGAGCAAAGGGGATCGCGTTCAATGCGGCAGTCATGAGACCTAAAACTTCCATGCACATAGCCACTGAAGGGATTGACTGAGACTGAAGGTTCCGACAAGCTGAAACCAATTTTCATCGTCTCTTGTCTGTTAGAGACAGAGTCATGGACACTGAATCTATCTGGAAACCTAAAACGGTAACCCTTGGCTGAGGGATCAAATAACTTTTTGGTAAATTGATCCTCCAACCATGTCTTTGAAGAAACAACACTAGTTAATTCATGTGAGATTCTGCAGAATGTAAAGACTGAGCTAGTACCAAGATATCGTCCAAATAAGTAAATACCGCAATACCCCGTTCTCTGATAGCAGAGAGCAGGGCACCGAGAACCTTCGAAAAGATTCTTGGAGCTGTCGCTAGGCCAAACGGAAGGGCGACAAATTTGTAATGCTTGTCTAGAAAAGAGAATCTCAGAAACGGATAATGGTCTGGATGAATCTGAATATGAAGATATGAATCCTGTAAGTCTATTGTGGACATATAAAGCCCTTGCTGAATAAAAGACAGAATGGTCCTTATAGTCACCATTTTGAAAATTGGCACTCTTACATAACGATTCAAAATTTTCAGATCCAGAACTGTCCTGAAAGAATTTTCTTTCTTCAGGACAATGAATAGATTTGAATAAAACCCTAGACCATGTTCCTGAAACGGAACTGGTATGATTACCCCTGAAAGCTCCAGGTCTGAAACACTTCAGAAAAGCTTGAGCCTTTACTGGATTTACTGGAATGCGTGAGAGAAAAAACCTTTTCACAGGAGGTCTTACTCTGAATCCTATTCGGTACCCTTGAGAGACAATACTCTGAATCCAATGATTTTGGACAGAATCTGCCCAAATGCTTTGGAAGAATCTTAATCTGCCCCCTACCAGCTGAGCTGGAATGAAGGCCGCACCTTCATGCAGACTTGGGGGCTAGCTTTTGGTTTCTTAAACGGTTTGGATTTACTCCAACTTGAAGAAGGTTTCCAATTGGAACTAGATTCTTTGGGGGAAGGATTAGGTTTCTGTTCCTTATTTTGTCGAAAGGAACAAAAGCGGTTAGAAGTGACAGTTGAAATAATCGAATCCAACTGAGAACCAAATAACTTATTACCTTGGATAGAAAGAGATAGTAATCTAGACTTAGATACCATGTCAGCATTCCAATATTTAAGCCACAAAGCTCTTCTAGCTAAAATAGCTAAATACATAGATTTAACATCAATTTTGATGATATCAAAAATGGCATCACAAATAAAATGATTAGCATGTTGAAGCAAGCGGACAATGCTAGACAAATCAGAATCCGTTTCCTGTTGCGCTAAACTTTCCAACCAAAAAGTTGATGCAGCTGCAACATCAGCCATAGAGATGACAGGCCTGAGGAGATGACCAGAATATAAATAAGCTTTCCTTAGATAAGATTCAAGTTTCCTATCTAAAGGGTCTTTAAAAGTAGTATTATCTTCCATAGGAATAGTAGTACGTTTAGCAAGAGTAGAAATAGCCCCATCAACTTTGGAGATCATTTCCCAAAACTCCAATCTAACTGCTGGCAAAGGATACATTTTTTTTAAACCTTGAAGAAGGAATAAAAGGAGTACCAGGCCTATTCCATTCCTTAGAAATCATATCAGAAATAGCATCAGGAACTGGAAAAACCTCTGGAGTAACCACAGGAGGTTTATAAACAGAATTTAAACGTTTACTAGTTTTAATATCTAGAGGACTAGTTTCCTTAATATCCAATGTAATCAACACTTCTTTTAACAAGAAACAAATATATACTCCATTTTAAATAAGTAGATTTTTTTAGTGTCAATATCTGAAGAAGGATCTTCTAAATCATATAGATCCTCGTCAGAAGAGGATAATTCAGTTAACTCATCAACTATGAGAAGTTTTAAAAGTTTATTAGAAGGCGGGATGGCAGACAAAGCCTTCTGAATCGCATCAGCAATAAAATCTTTTAAATTCACAGGTATATCTTGTACATTAGATGTTGAAGGAATAACAGGCATAGTACTATTACTGATGGACACATTCTCTGCATGTAAAAGCTTATCATGACAACTATTACATACCACAGCTGGAGATATAATCTCCACAAATTTACAACAAATGCACTTAGCTTTTGTAGAACTGTTATCAGGCAGCAGGGTTCCAACAGTGGTTTCTGAGACAGGATCAGATTGAGACATCTTGCAAATGTAAGAGAAAAAACAACATATAAAGCAAAATTATCAATTTCCTTATATGGCAGTTTCAGGAATTGGAAAAAAATGCAAACAGCATAGCCCTCTAACATAGAAATAAGGCAAGAGGCACATATGAATGGGGTTTTAAATAAAGAAATTATTTTTTGTGGCAAGTATGACGCACTACGTAACAGAATTTTTTGGCGCTAACAACATCCGGAAATTACATACTTGCGTCATTGAAGACACAACCTTGTGCAAGGAACTCGGCATCAACTAAGACGCAGGAAATTACGAATTTGCGTCATCGGACGTAACTTTGTGCCAAAAAAATTTCTTGCGTCAAGAATGACGCAATAAACTTCGGCATTTTGCACCCTCGCAAGCCTAATTTTGCCCGCGAAATTTAATGAAAAAAAACGTCTATAGAAAAAAAAAAAAAGACTATACCCCAGGTAAGAAAAAATAATTTTCCTAAATATGCTTTTCCCAAATATGAAACTGACAGTCTGCAAAAGAAAATACACATAAACCTGACTTATGGCAAATATAAGTACAATACATATATTTAGAACTTTATATTAATACATAAAGTGCCAAACCATAGCTGAGAGTGTCTTAAGTAATAGAAACATACTTACTAAAAAACACCCATGCACATATAGCAGATAGCCAAACCAGTACTGAAACATTTATCAGTAGAGGTAATGGAATATGAGAGTATATAGTCGATCTGAATAAAGGAGGCAGGAGATGAATCTCTACAACCGATAACAGAACCTATGAAATAGACCTCCCGTGAGGAAAACCATTGCATTCAATAGGTGATTCTCCCTTCACAACCCTCTGACATTCGCTGTACTCTGAGAGGAATCGGGCTTCAAAATGCTGAGAAGCGCATATCAACGTAGAATCTAAGCACAAACTTACTTCACCACCTCCATAGGAGGCAAAGTTTCTAAAACTGAATTGTGAGTGTGGTGAGGGATGTATTTATAGGCATTTTGAGGTTTGGGAAACTTTGTCCCTCCTGGTAGGATTGTATATCCCATACGTCACTAGCTCATGGACTCTTGCCAATTACATGAAAGAAACCAGATAAAGAGACTCACAAAAGAGAGCAGACAATACAGAAACTCTTCAAGCAGAAGAGATAGCCAAAAGAAAAAACACTTTCCAAGAAAGTAATTTAATGTCCAGAAAATACATAGACTCTTAATTGAGACTCCAAGGAGGAGAAATAGATTTAAAAACAGGTTTAATATGAATCAAAGCCTGAACAAAACAGTGAATATCAGGAAGTTAAGCAATCTTTCTATGAAATAAGACAGAAAAAGCAGAAAAGTTGTCCTTCCAAAGAATTTGCAGACAAAAACGTTGATCCAAACCAACCTGAAGAAACTGTAAAAATCCTAGGACCTCTAAAAGAATGCCAAGAATAAGTTGAACATCATGAAATTTAGGCTTTCCAAACCCGAAAAATAAAATCTCCTAGAAACAGACTTACAAGCCTGTATCACAGTGCTAATAACTGAGTCAGATTAACATCTATGACTAAACACGTAAGCGTTCAATTTCCAAACCTTCAAATTTAGAAATTTGAGATCCTATGGAAAAAACAGCCCCTGAAACAGGTCTGACCTTAAAGGAAGTGGCCAAGGCTGGCAAATGAACATCCTGACAAGGTCCACATACCAAAACCTGAGAGACCAAGCTGAAGCTATCAGAAACACACAAAAATTGTTCCATTATGATATTGAAGAAGAAAAAAGAACCAGAGGTGTAAAAAATTTAAGCAGGTTGGTAAAAACCAAAGAACTGCTAGAGCATCCACTATCTCCGCCTGAGGATCCTTGGACCTGGAAAGGAATCTGGAAAACTTACTGTTTAGACGAGAGACCATAAGATCTTTTTCTGGAAAATCCCACATCTATACAAGATGAAAAAACACACATCAGGATGGAGAGCACTCCCCCAGATATAAAATGTGACGGCTGTGATAATCGCCTTCCCAATTGTCTACACCCGAGATATGAATCACAGAAATTAGACAAGAGTTGGATTCCATCCAAGAAAGTATCCGAGATACTTCCTCCATAACTGAAGGACTGTGAGTCCCTCCTTGATGATTGACAAATGCCACTTCTGCGATATTGTCTGTTTAAAAAACAAATGTAAAAGCTGTCTCTTCAATAGAGGCCACGCCTGAAGAGCCCTGAAAATAGCATGGAGTTCTAAAATATTGATTGGTAACCTCGCCTCCTGAGGTTTCCAAACCCCTAGTGTTGTCAGAGACTCTCAGACAGCTCCCCCACCTAAAAAACTTGCATCTGTAGAGAATACAGTCCAGGTAGGATGAACAATAAGGTGATAGTCCAACCATCAAATCAGAGAGAGAAAAAGTGTTGGGATTTAAGTATATCAGTTGTGATAACTTAAAATAATCCCTGCACCTATGGTGCAATATGCAAAGCTACAGAGGCCCCCGACGAAAACGAGCACAGAGGATCGCACCTGGTGCTGCAGTCATGAGACCAAAAACTTTCATACACATAACCAATGAAGGAAAAAATAGAGACTGAAGGTTTAGACAAACTAAAATTAACTTCATTCGTCTCTAGTCTATTAGAGAAAGAATCAGACACTAAAAGTTATCTGGAAACCTAAAAAGGTGACCCTTGTCTAAGGAATCAAGAAACACTATTGAAAATTGATCCTCCAACCATGCCTTGAGGAACCCACACTAGTTGTTTCAAGTGAGATTCTGCTGAAGGAAAAGAATAAAGCTAAATAAGGAAACACCACAATACCCTGCTCTCTGAATACAGATAGAAAGGCACCAAGAATCTTTGAAAAGAATCTCTGAGCTGCCGCTAGCCCAAGACAACAAGCAACAAATTGGTAATGCTTTATGTAAAAAAATGAATTTTAGAAAACAATAGTGATCTGAATGAATTGAAAAAAAGCGTCCTGTAAGTCTATAGTGAACTTGAAGTAACCTTGCTAAACAGAATGGCAGAAAAGTCCCTAAAGTCACCATCATGAAAGTTGGGACTCTTACAAAACGATATAAAAATTTCAGATCCAGAATTGGTCTGAACTATTTTTTCTTTAGAACAATGAATAGATTTGAATATACACCCAAACTCCGTTCCTGCAGAAGAACTGGAACCATCACCCCTGAAAACTCTAAATCAAACACATTTCAGAAAAACCTGAGTTTTCACAGGGTTTGTTATAACATGGAAAAGAATCTTTCTATGGGAGGATTTTATTCTGAAACCTATTCGATATCCCTGAGAAAACAATATTCTGAAACCACTGATTTGAACAGAAACTGTCCAAATGTGTTGAAATAAATTCAATCTGCCCCCCCACCAGTAGAAATGGTTAAAAGGCAGCACTTTCATGCAGTCTTAGGGGCTGAAATTAGTTTAATTATAAGGCTTGGATTTATTCAAATTAAGTAAAAAATCTAAAATCAGAGCCAGAGATCTTAAGGGAATTAAAAAACAATTGGGAGATTAAAAATTACCGTTAGATTTTTTAACTTGGGGCAGAAAAGACTCTTTTTCCCCCAGTAATAGAGGAGATAATAAAATAATAAGATAGTAATCTAAATTTAAACACCATATCAGAAATTTAAGCCATAAAACTTTTCTAGTAAAAATGGCTAAAAACAAAGATTTAATATCAGTGAAAATGACATAAAATATAGCATCATAAATTAAATGACTAGCATGTTGAAGTAAAAGAACAATGCTTAGACAAATCAAGATCTGATAACTAAACATTAGCCATAGAAATGACAGGTTAAAACACATGGCAAATATGTAAATATGCTTCTCTTAAGATAGAAAACAAACTTCCTATCTAAAAGAGCCTTAAAAGAAGAAATATCTTCCATTAGGATAGAAGTACATTCGTCAAGAGAAAAAATTGCCCCACCTTTAGGGACTTTTACCTAAAAACACTAAATTAGCCATAGGTAAAAAATTCCTATTGCGCATGCGCAGTCTTACTTGACGGCGAAACAGAGAGATGCTTGTGAACAAGCATTAGTGGGAGGAACGGGGCGTTTGTAGACCAACCCAGGGTATTGACTTTGCTAAAAATAAAAACTCTCATAGCAGGAGTGGCTTGCTGGGCGGAGCATGAAGACTGGATCAACGGTTATAACAGATAAGTTATAAATGATATAACTTTATTTCTACACACTTTATTTGGAAAAAAAAAAGTTTATATTTTAAAACAACATAATTTATGTAAGAACTTACCTGATAAATTCATTTCTTTCATATTAACAAGAGTCCATGAGCTAGTGACGTATGGGATATACATTCCTACCAGGAGGGGCAAAGTTTCCCAAACCTTAAAATGCCTATAAATACACCCCTCACCACACCCACAAATCAGTTTAACGAATAGCCAAGAAGTGGGGTGATAAGAAAAAGTGCGAAGCATATAAAATAAGGAATTGGAATAATTGTGCTTTATACAAAAAAATCATAACCACCACAAAAAAGGGTGGGCCTCATGGACTCTTGTTAATATGAAAGAAATGAATTTATCAGGTAAGTTCTTACATAAATTATGTTTTCTTTCATGTAATTAACAAGAGTCCATGAGCTAGTGACGTATGGGATAATGACTACCCAAGATGTGGATCTTTCCACACAAGAGTCACTAGAGAGGGAGGGATAAAATAAAGACAGCCAATTCCTGCTGAAAATAATCCACACCCAAAATAAAGTTTAACAAAAAACATAAGCAGAAGATTCAAACTGAAACCGCTGCCTGAAGAACTTTTCTACCAAAAACTGCTTCAGAAGAAGAAAATACATCAAAATGGTAGAATTTAGTAAAAGTATGCAAAGAAGATCAAGTTGCTGCTTTGCAGATCTGGTCAACCGAAGCTTCATTCCTAAACGCCCAGGAAGTAGATACTGACCTAGTAGAATGAGCTGTAATTCTTTGAGGCGGAGTTTTACCCGACTCAACATAGGCAAGATGAATTAAAGATTTCAACCAAGATGCCAAAGAAATGGCAGAAGCTTTCTGGCCTTTCCTAGAACCGGAAAAGATAACAAATAGACTAGAAGTCTTACGGAAAGATTTCGTAGCTTCAACATAATATTTCAAAGCTCTAACAACATCCAAAGAATGCAATGATTTCTCCTTAGAATTCTTAGGATTAGGACATAATGAAGGAACCACAATTTCTCTACTAATGTTGTTGGAATTCACAACTTTAGGTAAAAATTCAAAAGAAGTTCGCAACACCGCCTTATCCTGATGAAAAATCAGAAAAGGAGACTCACACGAAAGAGCAGATAATTCAGAAACTCTTCTAGCAGAAGAGATGGCCAAAAGGAACAAAACTTTCCAAGAAAGTAATTTAATGTCCAATGAATGCATAGGTTCAAACGGAGGAGCTTGAAGAGCTCCCAGAACCAAATTCAAACTCCAAGGAGGAGAAATTGACTTAATGACAGGTTTTATACGAACCAAAGCTTGTACAAAACAATGAATATCAGGAAGAATAGCAATCTTTCTGTGAAAAAGAACAGAAAGAGCAGAGATTTGTCCTTTCAAAGAACTTGCGGACAAACCCTTATCCAAACCATCCTGAAGAAATTGTAAAATTCTCGGTATTCTAAAAGAATGCCAAGAAAAATGATGAGAAAGACACCATGAAATATAAGTCTTCCAGACTCTATAATATATCTCTCGAGATACAGATTTACGAGCCTGTAACATAGTATTAATCACGGAGTCAGAGAAACCTCTATGACCAAGAATCAAGCGTTCAATCTCCATACCTTTAAATTTAAGGATTTCAGATCCGGATGGAAAAAAGGACCTTGTGACAGAAGGTCTGGTCTTAACGGAAGAGTCCATGGCTGGCAAGATGCCATCCGGACAAGATCCGCATACCAAAACCTGTGAGGCCATGCCGGAGCTACCAGCAGAACAAACGAGCATTCCTTCAGAATCTTGGAGATTACTCTTGGAAGAAGAACTAGAGGCGGAAAGATATAGGCAGGATGATACTTCCAAGGAAGTGATAATGCATCCACTGCCTCCGCCTGAGGATCCCGGGATCTGGACAGATACCTGGGAAGTTTCTTGTTTAGATGAGAGGCCATCAGATCTATCTCTGGGAGCCCCCACAATTGAACAATCTGAAGAAATACCTCTGGGTGAAGAGACCATTCGCCCGGATGCAACGTTTGGCGACTGAGATAATCCGCTTCCCAATTGTCTACACCTGGGATATGAACCGCAGAGATTAGACAGGAGCTGGATTCCGCCCAAACCAAAATTCGAGATACTTCTTTCATAGCCAGAGGACTGAGAGTCCCTCCTTGATGATTGATGTATGCCACAGTTGTGACATTGTCTGTCTGAAAACAAATGAACGATTCTCTCTTCAGAAGAGGCCAAAACTGAAGAGCTCTGAAAATTGCACGGAGTTCCAAAATATTGATCGGTAATCTCACCTCCTGAGATTCCCAAACTCCTTGTGCCGTCAGAGATCCCCACACAGCTCCCCAACCTGTGAGACTTGCATCTGTTGAAATTACAGTCCAGGTCGGAAGAACAAAAGAAGCCCCCTGAATTAAACGATGGTGATTTGTCCACCACGTTAGAGAGTGTCGAACAATCGGTTTTAAAGATATTAATTGAGATATCTTCGTGTAATCCCTGCACCATTGGTTCAGCATACAGAGCTGAAGAGGTCGCATGTGAAAACGAGCAAAGGGGATCGCGTCCGATGCAGCAGTCATAAGACCTAGAATTTCCATGCATAAGGCTACCGAAGGGAATGATTGTGACTGAAGGTTTCGACAAGCTGTAATCAATTTTAGACGTCTCTTGTCTGTTAAAGACAGAGTCATGGACACTGAATCTATCTGGAAACCCAGAAAGGTTACCCTTGTTTGAGGAATCAAAGAACTTTTTGGTAAATTGATCCTCCAACCATGATCTTGAAGAAACAACACAAGTCGATTCGTATGAGACTCTGCTAAATGTAAAGACGGAGCAAGTACCAAGATATCGTCCAAATAAGGAAATACCACAATACCCTGTTCTCTGATTACAGACAGAAGGGCACCGAGAATCTTTGTGAAAATTCTTGGAGCTGTAGCAAGGCCAAACGGTAGAGCCACAAATTGGTAATGCTTGTCTAGAAAAGAGAATCTCAGGAACTGATAATGATCTGGATGAATCGGAATATGCAGATATGCATCCTGTAAATCTATTGTGGACATATAATTCCCTTGCTGAACAAAAGGCAATATAGTCCTTACAGTTACCATCTTGAACGTTGGTATCCTTACATAACGATTCAATAATTTTAGATCCAGAACTGGTCTGAAGGAATTCTCCTTCTTTGGTATAATGAAGAGATTTGAATAAAACCCCATCCCCTGTTCCGGAACTGGAACTGACATAATTACTCCAGCCAACTCTAGATCTGAAACACAATTCAGAAATGCTTGAGCTTTCACTGGATTTACTGGGACATGGGAAAGAAAAAATCTCTTTGCAGGAGGTCTCATCTTGAAACCAATTCTGTACCCTTCTGAAACAATGTTCTGAATCCAAAGATTGTGAACAGATTTGATCCAAATTTCTTTGAAAAAACGTAACCTGCCCCCTACCAGCTGAACTGGAATGAGGGCCGTACCTTCATGTGAACTTAGAAGCAGGCTTTGCCTTTCTAGCAGGCTTGGATTTATTCCAGACTGGAGATGGTTTCCAAACTGAAACTGCTCCTGAGGACGAAGGATCAGGCTTTTGTTCTTTGTTGAAACGAAAGGAACGAAAACGATTGTTAGCCCTGTTTTTACCTTTAGACTTTTTATCCTGTGGTAAAAAAGTTCCTTTCCCACCAGTAACAGTTGAAATAATAGAATCCAACTGAGAACCAAATAATTTGTTTCCCTGGAAAGAAATGGAAAGTAGAGTTGATTTAGAAGCCATATCAGCATTCCAAGTCTTAAGCCATAAAGCTCTTCTGGCTAAGATAGCCAGAGACATAAATCTAACATCAACTCTAATAATATCAAAAATGGCATCACAGATGAAATTATTAGCATGCTGGAGAAGAATAATAATATCATGAGAATCACGATTTGTTACTTGTTGCGCTAGAGTTTCCAACCAAAAAGTTGAAGCTGCAGCAACATCAGCCAATGATATAGCAGGTCTAAGAAGATTACCTGAACATAGATAAGCTTTTCTTAGAAAAGATTCAATTTTTCTATCTAAAGGATCCTTAAACGAGGTACCATCTGACGTAGGAATGGTAGTACGTTTAGCAAGGGTAGAAATAGCCCCATCAACTTTAGGGATTTTGTCCCAAAATTCTAACCTGTCAGGCGGAACAGGATATAATTGCTTAAAACGTTTAGAAGGAGTAAATGAATTACCCAATTTATCCCATTCCTTAGCAATTACTGCAGAAATAGCATTAGGAACAGGAAAGACTTCTGGAATAACCGCAGGAGCTTTAAAAACCTTATCCAAACGTATAGAATTAGTATCAAGAGGACTAGAATCCTCTATTTCTAAAGCAATTAGTACTTCTTTAAGTAAAGAGCGAATAAATTCCATCTTAAATAAATATGAAGATTTATCAGCATCAATCTCTGAGACAGAATCCTCTGAACTAGAAGAGTCCAAAGAATCAGAATGATGGTGTTCATTTAAAAATTCATCTGTAGAGAGAGAAGATTTAAAAGACTTTTTACGTTTACTAGAAGGAGAAATAACAGACAAAGCCTTCTTTATGGATTCAGAAACAAAATCTCTTATGTTATCAGGAACATTCTGCACCTTAGATGTTGAGGGAACTGCAACAGGCAATGGTACATCACTAAAGGAAATATTATCTGCTTTAACAAGTTTGTCATGACAATTAATACAAACAACAGCTGGAGAAATAGCTACCAAAAGTTTACAGCAGATACACTTAGCTTTGGTAGATCCAGCAGGCAGTGGTTTTCCTGTAGTATCTTCTGGCTCAGATGCAACGTGAGACATCTTGCAATATGTAAGAGAAAAAACAACATATAAAGCAAAATAAATCAAATTCCTTATAAGACAGTTTCAGGAATGGGAAAAAAATGCCAAACATCAAGCTTCTAGCAACCAGAAGCAAATGAAAATGAGACTGAAATAATGTGGAGACAAAAGCGACGCCCATATTTTTTGGCGCCAAATAAGACGCCCACATTATTTGGCGCCTAAATGCTTTTGGCGCCAAAAATGACGCCACATCCGGAACGCCGACATTTTTGGCGCAAAATAACGTCAAAAAATGACGCAACTTCCGGCGACACGTATGACGCCGGAAACGGAAATGAATTTTTGCGCCAAAAAAATCCGCGCCAAAAATGACGCAATAAAATGAAGCATTTTCAGCCCCCGCGAGCCTAACAGCCCACAGGGAAAAAAGTCAAATTTTTGAGGTAAGACAAAATATGATAATTTAAAGCATAATCCCAAATATGAAACTGACTGTCTGGAAATAAGGAAAGTTGAACATTCTGAGTCAAGGCAAATAAATGTTTGAATACATATATTTAGAACTTTATAAATAAAGTGCCCAACCATAGCTTAGAGTGTCACAGAAAATAAGACTTACTTACCCCAGGACACTCATCTACATGTTTGTAGAAAGCCAAACCAGTACTGAAACGAGAATCAGTAGAGGAAATGGTAAATATAAGAGTATATCGTCGATCTGAAAAGGGAGGTAAGAGATGAATCTCTACGACCGATAACAGAGAACCTTATGAAATAGACCCCGTAGAAGGAGATCACTGCATTCAATAGGCAATACTCTCCTCACATCCCTCTGACATTCACTGCACGCTGAGAGGAAAACCGGGCTCCAACTTGCTGCGGAGCGCATATCAACGTAGAATCTAGCACAAACTTACTTCACCACCTCCCTTGGAGGCAAAGTTTGTAAAACTGATTTGTGGGTGTGGTGAGGGGTGTATTTATAGGCATTTTAAGGTTTGGGAAACTTTGCCCCTCCTGGTAGGAATGTATATCCCATACGTCACTAGCTCATGGACTCTTGTTAATTACATGAAAGAAAATATGCTTTAAATATATGTGAAACGGATAACAACACTTTAAAGCTCTTTACAGTGAGTGGGGTCTGAATACTTAGGACATTTTGAGGTAAAATATCTTTCTTTTTTTACATCGAGATGTTCAGGTGATATTTTCAAGTCAGCTTTTTACAGCTATGCTGCATCACTTTCAAGAGTTTTAACATTTGGGTATCATGGCCCTTTAAGAGATGTTTGAGCTTAAAGAAACACAAACAAAATTTATGCTTACCTGATAAATTTCTTTCTCTTGTGGTGTATCCAGTCCATTACTTGTGGGATGTTCTCCTTCCCAACAGGAAGTTGCAAGAGGACACCCACAGCAGAGCTGTCTATATAGCTCCTCCCCTAACTGCCACCCCCAGTCATTCGACCGAAGACAAGCAAGAAAAAGGAGAAACTATAGAGTGCAGTGGTGACTGTAGCTTAAAAATAAAAAACACCTGCCTTAAAGTGACAGGGCGGGCCGTGGACTGGATACACCACAAGAGAAGAAATTTATCAGGTAAGCATAAATTTTGTTTTCTCTTGTAAGGTGTATCCAGTCCACGGGTTCATCCATTACTTGTGGGATACCAATACCAAAACTTTAGGACACGGATGAAGGGAGGGACAAGGCAGGAACTTAAACGGAAGGCACCACTGCCTGCAAGACCTTTCTCCCAAAAATAGCCTCAGAGGAAGCAAAAGTATCAAATTTGTAGAATTTAGAAAATGTATGAAGACCAAGTCGCCGCCTTACAAATCTGTTCAACAGAGGCCTCATTTTCAAAAGCCCATGTGGAAGCTACCGCTCTAGTGGAATGAGCTGTAATTCTTTCAGGAGGCTGTTGGCCAGCAGTCTCATAAGCTAAACGGATTATGCTTCTCAGCCAAAAAGAAAGAGAAGATGCCGAAGCCTTTTGGCCTCTCCTCTGTCCAGAGTAGACAACAAACAATGCAGATGTTTGACGAAAATCCTTAGTAGCTTGTAAATAAAACTTTAAAGCAAGAACCACGTCAAGATTGTGTAATAGATGTTCCTTCTTTGAAGAAGGATTAGGACACAGTGACGGAACAACAATCTCCTGATTGATATTCTTATTAGATACCACCTTAGGAAGAAACCCAGGTTTGGTACGCAAAACTACCTTATCTGCATGGAAGATCAGATAAGGGGAATCACACTGTAAGGCAGATAACTCTGAAACTCTACGAGCCGAAGAGATAGCTACCAAAAACAGAACTTTCCAAGATAAAAGCTTGATATCTATGGAATGCAGAGGTTCAAACGGAACCCCTTGAAGAACTTTAAGAACTAAATTTAAACTCCATGGTGGAGCAACAGGTTTAAACACAGGCTTGATTCTAACTAAAGCCTGACAAAACGCCAGAACGTCTGGAACATCTGCCAGACGCTTGTGTAGAAGAATAGACAGAGCAGAAATCTGTCCCTTTAAGGAACTAGCTGACAATCCCTTCTCCAATCCTTCTTGGAGAAAGGATAATATCCTAGGAATCCTGACTTTACTCCATGAGTAACCCCTGGATTCACACCATTGAAGATATTTACACTACATCTTATGATAGATTTTCCTGGTGACAGGCTTTCGAGCCTGAATTAAGGTATCAATGACCAACTCGGAGAAACCACGTTTTGACAAAATCAAGCGTTCAATCAAAAAAATCATAACCACCAAAAAAAGGGTGGGTCTCATGGACTCTTGCTAATATGAAAGAAATGAATTTATCAGGTAAGTTCTTACAAAAATTATGTTTTCTTTCATGTAATTAGCAAGAGTCCATGAGCTAGTGACGTATGGGATAGCAGATACCCAAGATGTGGAACTTCCCCGCAAGAGTCACTAGAGAGGGAGGGATAAAATAAAGACAGCCAATTCTGCTGAAAAAATTATCCACAACCCAAATCAAAAGCTTTAATCTTATTAATGAAAAAAACTGAAATTATAAGCAGAAGAATCAAACTGAAACAGCTGCCTGAAGTACTTTTCTACCAAAAACTGCTTCAGAAGAAGAGAAAACATCAAAATGGTAGAATTTACTAAAAGTATGCAAAGAAGACCAAGTTGTTGCTTTGCAAATCTGATCAACAGAAGCTTCATTCCTAAAAGCCCAGGAAGTAGAAACTGACCTAGTAGAATGAGCCGTAATCCTTTGAGGCGGGGACTTACCCGACTCCACATAAGCATGATGAATCAAAGACTTTAACCAAGACGCCAAAGAAATGGCAGAAGCTTTCTGACCTTTCCTGGAACCAGAAAAGATAACAAATAGACTAGAAGTCTTTCTAAAATCTTTAGTAGCTTCAACATAATATTTCAAAGCTCTTACAACATCCAAAGAATGTAAGGATCTCTCCAGAGAATTCTTAGGATTAGGACACAAAGAAGGGACAACAATTTCTCTACTAATGTTGTTGGAATTCACAACCTTAAGTAAAAATGTAAATGAAGTACGCAACACCGCCTTATCCTGATGAAAAATCAGAAAAGGAGATTCACAAGAAAGAGCAGATAACTCAGAAACTCTTCTAGCAGAAGAGATGGCCAAAAGGAACAAAACTTTCCAAGAAAGTAATTTAATATCCAGAGAATGCATAGGTTGAAACGGAGGAGCTTGTAAAGCCCTCAGAACCAAATTAAGACTCCAAGGAGGAGAGATTGACTTAATGACAGGTTTGATACGAACTAAAGCCTGACAAAACGCCAGAACGTCTGGAACATCTGCCAGACGCTTGTGTAGAAGAATAGACAGAGCAGAAATCTGTCCCTTTAAGGAACTAGCTGACAATCCCTTCTCCAATCCTTCTTGGAGAAAGGATAATATCCTAGGAATCCTGACTTTACTCCATGAGTAACCCTTGGATTCACACCATTGAAGATATTTACACCATATCTTATGATAGATTTTCCTGGTGACAGGCTTTCGAGTCTGAATTAAGGTATCAATGACCGACTCGGAGAAACCACGTTTTGACAAAATCAAGCATTCAATCTCCAAGCAGTCAGCCGCAGAGAAATTAGATTTGGATGTTTGAATGGACCTTGGAGTAGAAGGTTCTGCCTCAGCGGCAGAGACCATGGTGGTAGGGATGACATGTCCACCAGATCTGCATACCAAGTCCTGCGTGGCCACGCAGGTGCTATCAAAATCACCAAAGCTCTCTCCTGCTTGATCTTGGCAATCAGACGAGGGAGGAGAGGAAATGGTGGGAGCACATAAGCCAGGCTGAAGGACCAGGGCGCTGCTAGAGCATCTATCAGCGCAGCCTGGGGATCCCTTGACCTGGACCTGTAACAAGGAAGCTTGGCGTTCTGACGAGACCCCATCAGATCCAGTTCTGGTTTGCCCCATAGTTGAATCAGCTGGGCAAATACCTCCGGATGGAGCTCCCACTCCCCAGGATAAAAAATCTGCCGACTTAGAAAATCCGCCTCCCAGTTCTCTACTCCTGGGATATGGATAGCTGAGAGATGGCAAGAGTGAACCTCTGCCCATAGAATTATCTTTGAAACCTCCAACATTCCCAGGGGGCTTCTTGTTCCCCCCTGATGGTTGATAACATAATTTATGTAAGAACTTACCTGATAAATTCATTTCTTTCATATTAGCAAGAGTCCATGAGCTAGTGACGTATGGGATATACATTCCTACCAGGAGGGGCAAAGTTTCCCAAACCTCAAAATGCCTATAAATACACCCCTCACCACACCCACAATTCAGTTTAACAAATAGCCAAGAAGTGGGGTGATAAGAAAGGAGCGAAAGCATCAAAAATAAGGAATTGGAATAATTGTGCTTTATACAAAAAAATCATAACCACCAAAAAAAGGGTGGGTCTCATGGACTCTTGCTAATATGAAAGAAATGAATTTATCAGGTAAGTTCTTACATAAATTATGTTTTCTTTCATGTAATTAGCAAGAGTCCATGAGCTAGTGACGTATGGGATAGCAGATACCCAAGATGTGGAACTTCCCCGCAAGAGTCACTAGAGAGGGAGGGATAAAATAAAGACAGCCAATTCCACTGAAAAAATAATCCACAACCCAAATCAAAAGCTTTAATCTTATTAATGAAAAAAACTGAAATTATAAGCAGAAGAATCAAACTGAAACAGCTGCCTGAAGTACTTTTCTACCAAAAACTGCTTCAGAAGAAGAGAAAACATCAAAATGGTAGAATTTAGTAAAAGTATGCAAAGAAGACCAAGTTGCTGCTTTGCAAATCTGATCAACAGAAGCTTCATTCCTAAAAGCCCAGGAAGTAGAAACTGACCTAGTAGAATGACCCGTAATCCTTTGAGGCGGGGACTTACCCGACTCCACATAAGCATGATGAATCAAAGACTTTAACCAAGACGCCAAAGAAATGGCAGAAGCTTTCTGACCTTTCCTGGAACCAGAAAAGATAACAAATAGACTAGAAGTCTTTCTAAAATCTTTAGTAGCTTCAACATAATATTTCAAAGCTCTTACAACATCCAAAGAATGTAAGGATCTCTCCAGAGAATTCTTAGGATTAGGACACAAAGAAGGGACAACAATTTCTCTACTAATGTTGTTGGAATTCACAACCTTAGGTAAAAATGTAAATGAAGTACGCAACACCGCCTTATCCTGATGAAAAATCAGAAAAGGAGATTCACAAGAAAGAGCAGATAACTCAGAAACTCTTCTAGCAGAAGAGATGGCCAAAAGGAACAAAACTTTCCAAGAAAGTAATTTAATATCCAGAGAATGCATAGGTTCAAACGGAGGAGCTTGTAAAGCCCTCAGAACCAAATTAAGACTCCAAGGAGGAGAGATTGACTTAATGACAGGTTTGATACGAACCAAAGCCTGTACAAAACAATGAATATCAGGAAGATTAGCAATCTTTCTGTGAAAAAGAACAGAAAGAGCAGAGATTTGTCCTTTCAAGGAACTTGCAGACAAACCTTTATCCAAATCATCCTGAAGAAACTGTAAAATTCTAGGAATTCTAAAAGGATGCCAGGAGAATTTATGAGAAGAACACCTAGAAATGTAAGTCTTCCAGACTCGATAATAAATCTTCCTAGACACAGATTTACGAGCCTGTAACATAGTATTAATTACTGAGTCAGAGAAACCTCTATGACTAAGAATCAAGCGTTCAATTTCCATACCTTCAAATTTAATGATTTGAGATCCTGATGGAAAAATGGGCCTTGAGATAGAAGGTCTGGTCTTAACGGAAGTGTCCAAGGTTGGCAACTGGCCATCCGAATGAGATCCGCATACCAAAACCTGTGAGGCCATGCTGGAGCCACCAGCAGTACAAACGAACGTTCCATTAGAATTTTGGAAATCACCTTTGGAAGAAGAACTAGAGGCGGAAAGATATAGGCAGGATAATTCCAAGGAAGTGACAACGCGTCCACTGCTTCCGCCTGAGGATCCCTGGATCTGGACAGATACCTGGGAAGTTTCTTATTTAGATGAGAGGCCATCAGATCTATTTCTGGAAGTCCCCAGATTTGAACAATCTGAAGAAATACCTCTGGGTGAAGAGACCTTTCGCCCGGATGTAACGTCTGGCGACTGAGATAATCCGCTTCCCAATTGTCTACACCTGGGATGTGAACCTCAGAGATTAGACAGGAGCTGGATTCCGCCCATACAAGTATCCGAGATACTTCTTTCATAGCTTGAGGACTGTGAGTCCCACCTTGATGATTGACATACGCCACAGTTGTGACATTGTCTGTCTGAAAACAAATAAACGATTCTCTCTTCAGAAGAGGCCAGAACTGAAAAACTCTGAAAATCGCACGGAGTTCCAAAATGTTGATTGGTAATCTCGCCTCCTGAGATTCCCAAACCCCCTGCGCTGTCAGAGATCCCCATACAGCTCCCCAACCTGAAAGACTCGCATCTGTTGAGATTACAGTCCAGGTTGGACGAACAAAAGAAGCCCCTTGAATTAGACGATGGTGATTCAACCACCAAATCAGAGAAGATCGAACATTGGGATTTAAGGATATTATTTGTGATATCTTTGTATAAGCCCTGCACCACTGGTTCAGCATACAAAGCTGAAGAGGTCTCATGTGAAAACGAGCAAAGGGGATTGCGTCCGATGCAGCAGTCATGAGACCTAGAATTTCCATGCACAAAGCTACCGAAGGGAACGCTTGAGACTGAAGGTTTCGACAAGCTGAAACCAACTTCAGACGTCTCTTTTCTGTTAGAGACAAAGTCATGGACACTGAATCTATTTGAAAGCCCAAAAAGGTTACCTTTGTCTGAGGAATCAAAGAACTCTTTGGTAAATTGATCCTCCAACCATGTCTTTGAAGAAACGACACAAGTTGATTCGTATGAGATTCTGCAAAATGTAAAGACTGAGCAAGTACCAAGATATCGTCCAAATAAGGAAATACTGCAATACCCTGTTCTCTGATTACAGAGAGAAGGGCACCGAGAACCTTTGAAAAGATCCTTGGAGCTGTTGCTAGGCCAAACGGAAGGGCAACAAACTGGTAATGCTTGTCTAGAAAAGATAATCTCAGAAACTGATAGTGATCTGGATGAATTGGAATATGAAGATATCCATCCTGTAAATCTATTGTGGACATATAATGCCCTTGCTGAACAAAAGGCAGAATAGTCCTTATAGTCACCATTTGGAATGTTGGTATCCTTACATAACGATTCAATATTTTTAGATCCAGAACTGGTCTGAAGGAATTCTCCTTCTTTGGTACAATGAATAGATTTGAGTAAAACCCCAGACCCCGTTCCAGAACTGGAACTGGCACAATTACCCCAGCCAACTCTAGATCTGAAACACATTTCAGAAATGCCTGAGCCTTCCCTGGGTTTACTGTAATGCGAGAGAGAGAAAATCTTCTCACAGGTGGTCTTACCTTGAAACTTATTCTGTACCCTTGTGAAACAATGTTCTGAATCCAATGATTTTTAATCGAATTGATCCAAATATCTTTGAAAAATCGTAACCTGCCCCCTACCAGCTGAGCTGGAATGAGGGCCGCACCTTCATGCGGATTTGGGAGCTGGTTTTGATTTTCTAAAAGGCTTGGATTTATTCCAGACTGGAGAAGGTTTCCAAACGGAAACCGTTCCTTTAGGGGAAGGGTTAGGCTTCTGTTCCTTATTCTGACGAAAGGAACGAAAACGATTAGCAGCCCTAAATTTACCTTTAGATTTTTTGTCCTGAGGCAAAAAAGTTCCTTTCCCCCCAGTAACAGTTGAAATAATAGAATCCAACTGTGAACCAAATAATGTATTACCTTGGAAAGAAAGAGAAAGCAAAGTTGACTTAGAAGTCATGATGGCGGTCACTTAAAAATTCATCTGAAATATGAGAAGTTTTAAAAGACCTTTTACGTTTACTGGAAGGAGGAATAACAGACAGAGCCTTCCTAATAGATTTAGAAACAAATTCTTTTACATTAACAGGGACATCCTGAACATTAGATGTTGAAGGAACAACAACAGGTAATGGATTATTACTAATGGAAACACAATCTGCATTAGAAAGTTTATCATGACAGTTATCACAAACTACAGCCGGAGGAACAGATACCAAAAGTTTACAACAAATGCACTTAACTTTGGTAGAACCAGCATCAGGCAGCGTCTTTCCAGAAGAAGATTCTGATCCAGGGTCAGGTAGAGACATCTTGCAATATGTAATAGAAAAAACAACATATAAAGCAAAATTATCAAATTCCTTAAATGACAGTTTCAGGAATGGGAAAAAATGCCAAATGAACAAGCCTCTAGCAACCAGAAGCAATGAAAAATGAGACTGAAATAATGTGAAAAAAAGGTGGAGACAAGAATGACGCCCACATTTTTCGGCGCCAAAAATAACGCCCACATTATTGGCGCCAAGTACAACGCCCATATTTTTTGGCGCCAAGTATGACGCCACATCCTCTGACATCGAAACCGACACCCACATTTTTTGGCGCAAAAAAATGTCTGAATACACAAGTGTCAAAAAAATGACGTAACTACAAACAACTTCCGGCGTCAACTACAACGCCGGAAATGACAAAATTTTGCACCAAAAAAGTTTGAGCCAAAAATGACGCAATAAAATTAAGCATTTTCTGCCCCCGCGAGTCTAACAGCCCGCAGGAAAAATAGTCAATTTGAAAATTTTCAAGGTAAGAAAAAAATATTTATTCATATGCATTATCCCAAATAATGAAACTGACAGTCTGAATGAAGGAATACTTATTATCCTGAATCATGGCAAATATAAGTTTAAAGACATATATTTAGAACTTTACATATAAAGTGCCCAACCACAGCTTAGAGTGTCACAAAAAAATAAGACTTACTTACCCTAAGACACTCATCTACATATAGTAGATAGCCAAACCAGTACTGAAACGAGAATCAGTAGAGGTAATGGTATATAAGAGTATATCGTCGATCTGAAAAGGGAGGTAGGAGAAGAAATACCTACGACCGATAACAGAGAACCTATGAAATAGATCCCCTAGAGGAAGACCATTGTATTCAAATAGGCAATACTCTCTTCACATCCCTCTGACATTCACTGCACTCCGAGAGGAAAACCGGGCTCCAGCCTGCTGCGAAGCGCATATCAACGTAGAATCTAGCACAAACTTACTTCACCACCTCCATGGGAGGCAAAGTTTGTAAAACTGAATTGTGGGTGTGGTGAGGGGTGTATTTATAGGCATTTTGAGGTTTGGGAAACTTTGCCCCTCCTGGTAGGAATGTATATCCCATACGTCACTAGCTCATGGACTCTTGCTAATTACATGAAAGAAATAGGCTACAGTCGTGATATTGTCCGACTGAAATCTGATGAACCTGACCGCAGCTAGTTGAGGCCAAGCCTGAAGAGCATTGAATATCGCTCTCAGTTCCAGAATGTTTATCGGAAGGAGGGCTTCCTCCTGAGTCCATGAACCCTGAGCCTTCAGGGAGTTCCAGACCGCGCCCCAGTCCAGAAGGCTGGCATCTGTCATCACTATAGTCCACTCTGGCCTGCGGAAACTCATTCCCCTGGACAGATGGACCCGAGATAACCACCAGAGAAGAGAATCCCTGGTCTCTTGATCCAGATTTAGCAGAGGGGACAAATCTGTGTAGTCCCCATTCCACTGATTGAGCATGCAAAGTTGCAGTGGTCTGAGATGTAGGCGGGCAAACGGAACTATGTCCATTGCCGCTACCATTAGGCCGATTACTTCCATACACTGAGCCACTGACGGCCGAGAAGTGGAATGAAGAGCACGGCAGGAAGTTAGAAGCTTTGATAATCTGACCTCTGTCAGAAAATGTTTCATTTCTACTGAATCTATCAGTGTTCCTAGAAAGGAAACTCCTGTGAGAGGGGAGAGAGAACTCTTTTCTTCGTTCACCTTCCACCCGTGAGACCTCAGAAAGGCCAGAACAATGTCCGTATGGGACTTGGCGATTTGAAAAGTCGACGCCTGTATCAGAATGTCGTCTAGGTAAGGAGCCACTGCTATGCCCCATGGTCTTAGAACCGCCAGTAGGGACCCTAGAACCTTCGTAAAGATTCTTGGTGCCGTGGCTAACCCGAAGGGAAGAGCCACAAACTGGTAATGCCTGTCTAAGAAGGCGAACCTGAGGAACTGATAATGATCTTTGTGAATCGGAATGTGGAGATAAGCATCCTTTAAGTCCACGGTAGTCATATATTGACCCTCCTGGATCATAGAGAGGATGGTTAGGATAGTCTCCATCTTGAAGGATGGGACCCTGAGAAATTCGTTTAGGATCTTGAGATCCAAGATTGGTCTGAAAGTTCCCTCTTTTTTGGGAACTATAAACAGATTTGAATAGAAGCCCTGCCCTTGTTCCTCCCTTGGAACTGGGTGGATCACTCCCATAACCAGTAGGTCTTGAACACAACGTAAGAATGCCTCTCTTTTTATCTGGTTTACAGATAATTGTGAGAGATGAAATCTCCCCTTGGGAGATGAAGCTTTGAAGTCCAGAAGATATCCCTGGGAAACAATCTCTAATGCCCAGGGATCCTGGACGTCTCTTGCCCAAGCCTGGGCGAAGAGGGAAAGTCTGCCCCCTACTAGATCTGGTCCCGGATCGGGGGCTACTCCTTCATGCTGTCTTAGAGGCAGCCGCAGGTTTCTTGGCCTGCTTCCCCTTGTTCCAAGCCTAGTTAGGTCTCCAGACTGGTTTGGACTGGGCGAAATTTCCCTCTTGTTTTGCATTAGAGGAAACTGAAGCTGCGCCACTCTTGAAGTTTCGAAAGGAACGAAAATTATTCTGTTTGGTCCTTAACTTATTGGACCTATCCTGAGGAAGGGCGTGACCTTTTCCTCCAGTAATATCAGAAATGATCTCCTTCAGACCAGGCCCGAATAGGGTCTGTCCCTTGAAGGGGATGTTAAGAAGCTTAGACTTTGAAGTAACGTCTGCTGACCAGGACTTAAGCCATAGCGCCCTACGCGCCAAAATGGCAATGGCTAAATGAAAAATGGCATCAGAAATAAAGGAGTTAGCTAACTTAAGAGCTTTAATCCTGTCTAGAATATCGTCTAGCGGGGTCTCCACCTGTAGAGCCTCCTCAAGAGACTCAAACCAAAAAGCCGCTGCAGCAGTAACTGGGGCAATGCATGCAAGAGGCTGGAGAATAAAACCTTGATGTATAAAAAATTTCTTAAGGAGACCCTCCAATTTTTTATCCATAGGATCTAGGAAAGCACAACTGTCCTCGACGGGGATAGTTGTACGCTTAGCTAGAGTAGAGACTGCTCCCTCCACCTTAGGAACCGTCTGCCACGAGTCCCGTATGGCGGCATCTATGGGAAACATCTTTTTGAAAGCAGGAGGGGGAGAGAATGGCACACCTGGTCTATCTTATTCCTTAGTAATAATTTCTGAAAACCTCTTAGGGACTGGAAAAACATCAGTGTAAACAGGCACTGCAAAGTATTTGTCCATTTTACACAATTCCTCTGGAACCACAATGGGGTCACAGTCATCCAGAGTTGCTAAAACCTCCCTAAGCAATAAGCGGAGGTGTTCAAGCTTAAATTTAAACGCTGTCATTTCAGAATCAGCCTGAAGTAACGCCTTCCCTGAGTCTGAAATGTTACCCACAGATAGAAGCTCACCTGCCTCGGCTTCTGAGCATTGTGAGGGTATATCGGACACAGGCATTAAAGCGTCAGAAAGCTCTGTATTAGTTCTAGCCCCAGAGCTGTCTCGCTTTCCTTGTAACCCTGACAGTTTGGAGAATACCTCTGAGAGGGTAGCATTCATAACTGCCGCCATGTCCTGTATTAGACGCGCTAGATGTACTTGGCGTCACTTGAGCGGGAGTTATAGGTTCTGACACATGGGGAGAGCTAGATAGCATAATCTCCCTCTTTTCAGTCAGAGAATCCCCTGGAGATAAATCTTTAAGCGCCATAATATGGTCTTTATAGTTTATAGAAATATCAGTACGTTTGGTACACATTCTAAGAGGTGGTTCCACCATGGCTTCCAAACATATTGAACAAGGAGTTTCCTCTATGTCAGACATGTTTAACAGACTAGTAATGAGACAAGCAAGCTTGGAAAACACTTTAATAAAGGTTAAACAGCAATTAAACAAAAACGTTACTGTGCCTTTAAGAGAAAAAACTAGCACAAACTGCAAAACAGTGTAAAAATACAGTAAAGTCTTTGAAATTTTTACAGTGTGTGTAAGGGACGAAAGCAACATTGCACCCACTTGCAAAAGGATGATTAACCCCTTAGGCTCCAAACCGGATTGAAAAACGTTAAAAAACGTTAAAAGTCAATTGAGCACCATGCCACAGCTCTGCTGAGGCTCCTATCTGCCCTCAAAAACGATTTTGTGTAGAAATAACCCCTTTGAAATGGTCCTCAGATGCCAGAGGACTCTTCTAGGGCAGCTGGATGTCTCAGTCTGAATTAAAACTGCGCAGTTAGAGCACTAAAATAGGCCCCTCCCACCATGTACTGGATGCCAGAGGGGCCTTAAGAAAATACTCCTAGGAGTATCTGACTAGCCATGTCTAAACTAGGCCCCAAATAAAGACTTATCTCCCTCAGAGAAAAAACGTCCTATTTATGAAATCATGTAAACGTTTTGTCACTAAGTAATATGATTATTAAAATGAGTATTACCCTGTTTTGTAAGCATGATCCCAGTCGCTGTTAAATCACTGCATCAGGCTTACCTCAAATACACAAGGCTCTGTCAGCATTTTCTAGAACTTATTCATCTCTCTAGAAATAAAAATACTGAACATACCTCAAAGCAGGTAATCTGCAGACCGTTCCCCCAACTGAAGTTTTCCCATATTCTTCAGTTATGTGTGAAAACAGCAATGGACCTTAGTTACAAACCGCTAAGATCATCAAACCTCCAGGCAGAATTCTTCTTCTAATTTCTGACTGAGAGTAAAACAGTACAACGCCGGTACCGTTTAAAAATAACAAACTCTTGATTGAAGGTAAAACTACACTAAGTCACCACATATATCTTGATACTTCCTATCTTGTCGAGAGCTGCAAGAGAATGACTGGGGGTGGCAGTTAGGGGAGGAGCTATATAGACAGTTCTGATGTGGGTGTCCTCTTGCAACGTCCTGTTGGGAAGGAGAATATCCCACAAGTAATGGATGAACCCGTGGACTTACAAGAGAAAAAAATATAATTTTCTTTCATGATTCAGATGGAGCAAGCGATTTTAAACAACTTTCCAATTTACTTCTGTTATCAAAGTTGTTTTGTTTGCTTGGTATCCTTTGTTGAAAACAGGAAGGTATGCTTAGAAGCGTACAAGTGTCTCCAGCACTATATGGCAGCATTTTTGTAAGAATGTTATACAATAGCAAGAGCACTAGATGGCAGTACTTTTTCAAGCCATGTAGTGCTCCAGGCATGTGAACACTTACCTATCTAGATATCTCTTCAACATGAGAACAAAGTAAATTTGATGACAGAAGTAAATAGGAAACTTTTTTTTTTAAATGATATGCTCTCTCTGAATCATGAATTAAAAAATTGGGGTTTCATGTCCCTTTAACACCAAATAAAATATTTAGGGTACAGAAGTAATTGCATTTGTAATAGACTGGGGACACACCGCATACATTCAGAGTGGTAATTATTAAAAATAAATACTAAAAATAACTGATGATGTGTTTAGCACAGGCAGGAACTATTTATTGATGCATATACCTAATTAAAATAATAGTTTTATTTACCTGAATATATTGCACCCTCTGCTTTAGTCACACTTGACAAGCAAGGAAGAAAACATATTTTGTGGCTACAAACAGGGGTGCTGTGATATTGACTGGCAGCTAAAACAATGTGACAAGTTTACTAATGAACTCATGTTTATATGCCTTATTTTATAAAAGTAACACATCTCAGCAGTGCATTCACATTAAATGAGGGAGAAGGATCAGCAGATACACCCTTTTCTTTGAATTGATGCTTCAGGAAAGATTAATAACACATTTAAACCAGTCTATAATGTATATATGTATGTACATATATTAATAATGTTCATTTCTCAGCCACATGTGATTGTGTGCACATACATATAGCAATACTTTAAAATGTATCCTATCATATAACACATGCTTAAAATGTAATTAGATTATATTCCTTCACTCAATATAATTAAAGCATTCATTTACAAAATGAAGCCCAGGTAACAGGCTGGCTTTCAAAAGTAGGATAAAGCAAAAGGGAGCAAATTTTATAGCAATAAATTGGAAAGTTGTTTAAAATTGCATGCTCTATCTGAAATCATAAAAGCTTAATTTTGACTAGACTGTCCCTTTAATTGCTGATATATACAATGTACATAAAAATGGCTTTATGTTCCTATAAAGCTTATGAGTAGATGTTTAGACAGATTATCAGGCCAGAAGGGCTGATCTTGTTGGTGAATTGGCTTCTATGAGTGAAGAACATAAGATATTTTGTGTTTAACAAGGCAAGTATGAAATGGCACTTTAGTACAGATACACTAAATCTGCTTGCAAAATGTATGACTATTACAATACATGTTAGCGTATGGTACAAAATCACAACAATCCTTACTTTGTGAATAGCTGCTCCAAAGGAATGTGCAGTGTGTCTAGGTACCCCGGCCAGACAGAGATCCCATTTTCACGTAGTTCTTTGGAAAGCCCTTGGCCAACCTAAAATGGCACAATTTGTTTAAAATACACTGAATCTGATAGATAAATAAAAACTCCCCTTTGTTGATAGTTATTAGTATGTGGTTGTAATATCATGACCCACATCTTGACTATTCTAAGACCTTGTCTTCAATGACATCCTGCTGGGACAAGTGAGTAGTGACATTGGGTAGTTACAGATGTTACAATCATGTTAAAAGTCACAGGTTCTCATGTCATACCTGGTTAATGATGCCAAGTATGTTTTACTTTCCATTCCTATTCCATGGCTGCACTGTGATCCCCAGACAGACAGGAAGTGGAGTAGATGTTCTAAACTCTTTCCCACTCTTTCCAACTTCTATGTTAATTTATGTAGGGCTTTTTTTTTTGGTGAATAGGCTACATAGATTAACATAGGAAATGTGGGGAGTGGATACACTGAATGTTTGTTACTGAATTTAGCCTAGTTTGGGTTTAGAATATAGGGCTAGATTATCAGTGGAGCGCAAAATTGTGATCCACTCAGTAATACCCGCACACGTTAGGTCGTGTTTGCATTGCCTGGAATCTTTGCGCTCACAAGAGCTCACTTCCATAGGCTCCAATGGGAGCCTTGTTCCAATGCCATAAGACACGACAAAGAACCTAGCTCAGCGCAAGAGGTAAGTTGCGCAGCGTTGAGCAGGAAATTTAAATTATATATGAATATGTACATATATATTTATGTGTTCATATGTGTATACGCAAAAAAGAGAGTACTTCACCAGTAACTTGTATAAGTAAAACTTGACTTTTAATTCAAATATACATTAAAAATAGACAGGAATAATATCCCCAAACAGCAACAGACTGACGCGTTTCGGCTAAAAAGCCGTAGTCATAGTCCCTAAAATTTGGTTTCAATCCCAACCTTAAGAACCCCTCACTGGGTTCTGGTTGGTAGATACATTAATTCAAATTTAAAGGGACATAATACTCATATGCTAAATCACTTGAAACTGATGCAGTATAACTGTAAAAAGCTGACAGGAAAATATCACCTGAGCATCTCTATGTAAAAAAGGAAGATATTTTACCTCACAATCTCCTCAGCTCAGCAGAGTAAGTTCTGTGTAAAAAGTTATACTCAGCTGCTCCCAGCTGCAGGTAAAAAAATTAAAAAAAATTAAGAAATGAACAGCAGCCAATCAGCATCAGCAGTGCTGAGGTCATGAACTCTTACTGTGATCTCATGAGATTTGACTTAACTCTCATGAGATTTCATAGTAAGCTTCCTTTACCTGATTGGTGAAATAATATGAGAGTGCACGATGCTAGTGCCTTCAGATGTCCCAGGACAAACACACTAAAATGCTGCTTAGAAATCCTTTACAATGGGAGGTGGCTACTGAGGAACTTTAGAGGTAAAATATCTTTCTTTTTTACATAGAGATGTTCAGGTGATATTTTCTAATCAGCTTTTTACAGCTATGCTGCATCACTTTCAAGTGTTTAAACATTTGGGTATTATGGCCCTTTAAATGTACAGGGGTATATACTCATCATTGTGTGATTAACATGAATTAAGCTTCACGACAGATATGGTATGGCATAATAATTGACATTGTATTATTCCATAAATAGTAACAAATTACAAAGAATGCAAAAACATAAATGCCAATAATCTTAAGTGTGAAAGCCCCCTACATTATTGATAAGCGGAACTGGATGGAATTACTGCGTAAGCATATTATATTTATTTGAAAACACATGCCTACTATAGTTATCCAGGCTAAACAATTCATGGCTGTTCGCTAAGAAAAAAAGAATGTGTCAAATCAGGTATAAAAGCACCCATATTTAAGTTAAATCCTGATCAATATGAATCAGGTTACTTATGCATATAAGGATATGCCCACAATCATCCTTTGATTTAGCGAAAAGCCCTATAGTCGGTCAATTAGTCAGAGGCTAATAGATCTGGGCTCTTCATTCAATGAGTAAATGTGTCTATTCTGGATACAAAAATATATCTATGCACACGCATCCACACAAACCACAGCTCAAAGCGTGATCCATATGTGTGTGTGGCAGAGTGTCAATGCATAGATATATGTACCTATATTCATAAAGGGAAAGGTCAAACACAATACGTGAATAAAAATGGGTAAGGGAATAACCATGGGAGAACAATAATCTAAACCTAGGAAACAATGTGTTGCTAGGCACAGATATGAATGGGAGGGGGGAGCTAAAATGGCTGACCTGGATTAAAATGTTAGGTAAACATCCACAGAGAGGGAAGGCGAACAGACACCTAGCGCCAATAGTTGATGAAATCATATTCAGAGTTCAGACCTAAAGGTCTCCTGGTCTGAAGTCTAAATATCCAGTACATTTCCTGTCTAGATAAAATTTGGTATCTATCACCTCCCCTCCTCTGTCTGCACCTTCTCAATAACCAACCATCTGAGCGAACTACAGTACTTTCCATGTCTTTTTACAAATTGATCCACCAGGGGTGTGCTGATTTTGCCCACATTGATCGTGGACAAATGTTCACGAATCCTTGAGCGCACCTCCCTGGTAGTTAATCCTACGTATTGTAGGTTACAAACTGAGCACCAAAGCAGGTATATACAGTAGTGGTGTCTAAATGTAACCATCCAAACAGCAAACGCTACCCAAGTGCTGAACCAAAAATGGGCCAGCATTTTTTTTTATTAACCAGAGGTTTGCGGGAGCATTAACCAGCCACTTGTAATGGCTGGTTATTTAACGTGTGCTTGTAAAAACATAATTTATGTAAGAATTTACCTGATAAATTCATTTCTTTCATATTGGCAAGAGTCCATGAGCTAGTGACGTTTGGGATATACATTCCTACCAGGAGGGGCAAGGTTTCCCAAACCTCAAAATGCCTATAAATACACTGTGTGCAGAATTATTAGGCAAATTAGTATTTTGACCACATCATCCTCTTTATGCATGTTGTCTTACTCCAAGCTGTATAGGCTCGAAAGCCTACTACCAATTAAGCATATTAGGTGATGTGCATCTCTATAATGAGAAGGGGTGTGGTCTAATGACATCAACACCCTATATCAGGTGTGCACAATTATTAGGCAACTTCCTTTCCTTTGGCAAAATGGGTCAAAAGAAGGACTTGACAGGCTCAGAAAAGTCAAAAATAGTGAGATATCTTGCAGAGGGATGCAGCACTCTTAAAATTGCAAAGCTTCTGAAGCGTGATCATCGAACAATCAAGCGTTTCATTCAAAATAGTCAACAGGGTCGCAAGAAGCGTGTGGAAAAACCAAGGCGCAAAATAACTGCCCATGAACTGAGAAAAGTCAAGCGTGCAGCTGCCAAGATGCCACTTGCCACCAGTTTGGCCATATTTCAGAGGTGCAACATCACTGGAGTGCCCAAAAGCACAAGGTGTGCAATACTCAGAGACATGGCCAAGGTAAGAAAGGCTGAAAGACAACCACCACTGAACAAGACACACAAGCTGAAATGTCAAGACTGGGCCAAGAAATATCTCAAGACTGATTTTTCTAAGGTTTTATGGACTGATGAAATGAGAGTGAGTCTTGATGGGCCAGATGGATGGGCCCGTGGCTGGATTGGTAAAGGGCAGAGAGCTCCAGTCCGACTCAGACGCCAGCAAGGTGGAGGTGGAGTACTGGTTTGGGCTGGTATCATCAAAGATGAGCTTGTGGGGCCTTTTCGGGTTGAGGATGGAGTCAAGCTCAACTCCCAGTCCTACTGCCAGTTTCTGGAAGACACCTTCTTCAAGCAGTGGTACAGGAAGAAGTCTGCATCCTTCAAGAAAAACATGATTTTCATGCAGGACAATGCTCCATCACACGCGTCCAAGTACTCCACAGCGTGGCTGGCAAGAAAGGGTATAAAAGAAGAAAATCTAATGGCATGGCCTCCTTGTTCACCTGATCTGAACCCCATTGAGAACCTGTAGTCCATCATCAAATGTGAGATTTACAAGGAGGGAAAACAGTACACCTCTCTGAACAGTGTCTGGGAGGCTGTGGTTGCTGCTGCACGCAATGTTGATGGTGAACAGATCAAAACACTGACAGAATCCATGGATGGCAGGCTTTTGAGTGTCCTTGCAAAGAAAGGTGGCTATATTGGTCACTGATTTGTTTTTGTTTTGTTTTTGAATGTCAGAAATGTATATTTGTGAATGTTGAAATGTTATATTGGTTTCACTGGTAAAAATAAATAATTGAAATGGGTATATATTTGTTTTTTGTTAAGTTGCCTAATAATTATGCACAGTAATAATCACCTGCACACACAGTTATCCCCCTAAAATAGCTATAACTAAAAACAAACTAAAAACTACTTCCAAAACTATTCAGCTTTGATATTAATGAGTTTTTTGGGTTCATTGAGAACATGGTTGTTGTTCAATAATAAAATGAATCCTCAAAAATACAACTTGCCTAATAATTCTGCACTCCCTGTACACCCCCCACCACACCCACAATTCAGTTTGACAAATAGACAAGAAGTGGGGTGATAAGAAAGGAGCGAAAGCATCAACAAGGAATTGCAATAAATGTGCTTTATACAAAAAATCATAACCACCATAAAAAGGGTGGGCCTCATGGACTCTTGCCAATATGAAAGAAATGAATTTATTAGGTAAATTCTTACATTAATTATGTTTTCTTTCATGTAATTGGCAAGAGTCCATGAGCTAGTGACGTATGGGATAGCAAATACCCAAGATGTGGAACTCCACGCAAGAGTCACTAGAGAGGGAGGGATAAAAATAAAGACAGCCAATTCCGCTGAAAAAATGAATCCACAACCCAAATGAAAAAAGTTTTAATCTTTATAATGAAAAAAACTGAAATTATAAGCAGAAGAATCAAACTGAAACAGCTGCCTGAAGTACTTTTCTACCAAAAACTGCTTCTGAAGAAGAGAAAACATCAACATGGTATAATTTAGTAAAAGTATGCAAAGAAGACCAAGTTGCTGCTTTGCAAATCTGATCAACAGAAGTTTCATTCTTAAAAGCCCAGGAAGTAGAAACTGACCTAGTAGAATTAGCCGTAATCCTCTGAGGCGGGAATTTACCCGACTCCAAATAAGCATGATGAATCAAAAGCTTTAACCAAGATGCCAAAGAAATGGCAGAAGCCTTCTGACCTTTCCTAGAACCAGAAAAGATAACAAATAGACTGAAAGTCTTTCTGAAATCTTTAGTAGCTTCAACATAATATTTCAAAGCTCTTACCACATCCAAAGAATGTAAAGATCTCTCCAGAGAATTCTTAGGATTTGGACACAACGAAGGGACAATACATTCTCTACTAATGTTGGAATTCACAACTTTAGGTAAAAATTTAAATGAAGTCCGCAAAACCGCCTTATCCTGATGAAAAATCAGAAAAGGAGCCTCACAAGAAAGAGCAGATAATTCAGAAAATCTTCTAGCAGAAGAGATGGCCAAAAGGAACAATACTTTCCAAGAAAGTAACAATGTCCAGAGAATGCACAGGCTCAAACGGAGGAGCCTGTAAAGCCCTCAAAACCAAATTAAGACTCCAAGGAGGAGAGATTGACTTAATGACAGGCTTGATACGAACCAAAGCCTGTACAAAACAATGAATATCAGGAAGATTAGCAATTTTTCTGCGGAACAGAACAGAAAGAGCAGAGATTTGTCCTTTCAAGGAACTTGCAGACAAAACCTTATCCAAACCATCCTGAAGAAACTGTAAAATTCTAGGAATTCTAAAAGAATGCCAAGAGTATTTATGAGAAGAACACCATGAAATGTAAGTCTTCCAAACTCGGTAATAAATCTTTCTAGACACAGATTTGCAATCCTGCAACATAGTATTAATCACTGAGTCAGAAAAACCTCTATGACTAAGCGTTCAATCTCCATACCTTCAAATTTAATGATTTGAGCTCCTGATGGAAAAATGGGCCTTGAGATAGAAGGTCTGGCCTTAACGGAAGTGGCCAAGGTTGGCAACTGGACATCCGAACAAGATCCCTATACCAAAACCTGTGTGGCCATGCTGGAGCCACCAGCAGTACAAATGAACACTCCATTATGATTTTGGAAATCACTCTTGGAAGAAGAACTAGAGGCGGAAAGATATAAGCAGGTTGATAATTCCAAGGAAGTGTCAACGCATCCACTGCTTCCGCCTGAGGATCCCTGAACCTGGAAAGATACCTGGGAAGTTTCCTGTTTAGATGAGAAGCCATCAGATCTATTTCTGGAAGCCCCCACATCTGAAAAAATACATCTGGGTGAAGAGACCACTCCCCTGGATGTAAAGTCTGGCGACTGAGATAATCCGCTTCCCAATTGTCTATACCTGGGATATGGACCGCAGAAATTAGACAGGAGCTGGATTCCGCCCATGCAAGCATCCGAGATACTTCTTTCATAGCTTGAGGACTGTGAGTCCCACCTTGATGATTGACATATGCCACAGTTGTGACATTGTCTGTCTGAAAACAAATAAACGGTTCTCTCTTCAGAAGAGGCCAAAACTGAAGAGCTCTGAGAATCGCACAGAGTTCCAAAATATTGATTGGTAATCTCGCCTCGAGATTTCAAAACCCCTTGCGCTGTCAGAGATCCGCAGACAGCTCCCAAACCTGAAAGACTCGCATCTGTTGTGATCACAGTACAGGTTGGACGAACAAAAGAGGCCCCTTGAAGTAACTGATAGTGATCTAACCACCAAGTCAGAGATAGTCGAATATTGGGATTTAAGGATATTAATTGTGATATCTTTGTATAATCCCTGCACCATTGGCGCAGCATACAAAGCTGAAGAGGTCTCATGTGAAAACGAGCAAAGGGGATAGCGTCCGATGCTACAGTCATGAGACCCAAAACCTCCATGCACATAGCTACTGAAGGGAATGATTGAAACTGAAGGTTCCAACAAGCTGAAACCAGTTTCAGACGTCTTTTGTCTGTTAGAGACAAAGTCATGGATACTGAATCTATTTGAACCTATGAAATAGATCCCCGTTAGGATGACCATTGCATTCAATAGGTAATACTCCCTTCACATCCCTCTGTCATTCAGGCAAAGTTTGTAAAACTGTATTGTGGGTGTGGTGGGGGGTGTATTTATAGGCATTTTGAGGTTTGGGAAACTTTGCCCCTCCTGGTAGGAATGTATATCCCATACGTCACTAGCTCATGGACTCTTGCCAATTACATGAAAGGGGAAATTTGCACCTTTACGGGCGCATGTTAAAATAGCGTTCCACTTGTAATCTAGCCCCATAATGTTTATGTAATGCATACTCTTCTTTATAGTAGTCTATTACCTGCAGTTATATAACATTGGTGTATACTGTCCCTTTAAAAGTGACAGTCACACCTAAATAATGCTGCAGCTCCATAGTCCCAGCATAACACATCCCCTATGCCAGTCTTAGAAAATACAGAGAAGCTGAATGATGCATACCAACCGTGCACTCAATTGAATGCCAGATAAGTGCAGGGAGTATATAGATTAACTAACCTGGATTTTTAGAAAAAACTTTTGCTTGTCTCCTTAGTTCAACACTGTTACTTACTAGTGATTCCTTTGTGTAAACACATTCAGTGTTTATTTTGCTAGGGATTTAATGTGATATATAAAACCTTTGGCTGCATAACTGTGTCTGGCAGACAAGGGCTTACCACAATGCAGAGTACAAATATCAATTGCCACTCTCCTGTAACTAAAACAAATAAGCAATCTGAGTAAGAGCTATACACAGTAAGTGCAATACTCAGCATGGAAACGTTGATCAATTAATGTGACACACAAGGGGTAGTTTACAAACCAATCGTAAATCCGTGGCAGGTCCTTTTCCAATAACCACAGCGACTTTTATGGGTGCCAGAATTGGATGCAACATTAAGACCTGGAAAACCAAAGGATGATCATAATATGTAAATGGACAGACTTCATTCTGCTTTTTCGCTTGGTGATGTATAAAAATAATTTTTAACTGTTTCATAATACGTTATTTTCTTTATACAATCTGTCTAAAGTGTAATAGGACCATAATAATCTAAAAAATGATATGCTTTAATATGTTAGGGAATGCAATTTTAAGAATATTGACCCTGCTAAGGACCAGCATTGCTCTTTGGGTCCCAAGCGGTACTTCTACTGTGTGTTTAACCCCTTTAAGGGGAGCCTTTTTCTCATGCTGTGAGACCAGGCCGAGAACCAAGCGCAGCCAAGGGGGTAAGTTGCACAGCAAAGGTTAAATATATATGTACCCAGGTGGCCTGCGGTTTACGACGGTTCAATTTGTGCCATTTCAGAATAACGCCCTTTTTTCAGTCATGTGACTGTCATGTGACTTATTGAAAAGCATTGAGAAGCAGTGCATTGATTAAAATAGCCAGTAGGTGGAGCTGTCCGCTTGTGTTGCAGCAAAGATATGCAAGCCAAGCAAGCTGAAATTAATTAGTGTAACCAGACATGAGCTATCGAGCAGCTTTCAAAGGAACAAGATCTAGCAGCCACTTCCCTTTTATCTATAAATCAGTCCAGACTGGAATGCATAGAATAGCTGCAGACCCGATATTATCTAAAATCCTAACAATGCAGAGAACTGTTTGCAGAAAAATGCAAGTAAAAAAATGTTTTTGTTCATTAAACTTAGTTTGATGAACCAATCTGTGTTGTGTGATTATTTTATTAGGTTTATAATGCTATTTAGCAAATGTTTTTGTACATTAAAGTGAAAGTAAACCCTAGCGTTGTACAAACGCTAGGATTTACTATTGAAACAAATAAAGGGCACTTTCATTCATGAAGTTTAAGATACTTCATGTAGAAAGCTCCTTTATTTGATTCAATCGTTTGCCGTTTTTAGCTGCTACAGCAGCCCACGGCTAAAAAAAATTTTGGCTAAGAGGTGACATTTTCACCTCTTAGCCAATAGCAGTGCGGTAAATCCGGCTTGGCGCCCATAGGACCCGGATTTACCGCACTACTATTGGCTAAGAGGTGAAAACGTCACCTCTTAGCCAAAAAATTTTTTATCCGTGCTCTGCTGTCGGAGCCAAGAGCGGCAAGTGATTGAATCAAATAAAGGAGCTTTCTACATGAAGTATCTTATACTTCATGAATGAAAGTGCCCTTTATTTGTTTCAATAGTAACCCTAGCGTTTGTACAACGCTAGGGTTTACTTTCACTTTAAACTTGGTTTGATGATATATTCTGTGTTGTGCGATTATTTTATTAGGTTTATAATGCTGTTTAGCATTTATAGTCTTCATTGCAAAGCTTTAAAAATAATGTATTAGGTGTTACTTATGACAATTTTGAGAGGGGCCTGGAACCTAACTCCCTCACTTCCCATTGACTTACATTATAAACTGGGACCTAACCCCGGCATAAACTGAGGGATATATAATATATATATATATATATATATATATATATATATATATATATATATATATATATATATATATAATTTATGTATGTGTTTATATGTGTAATATACCTATATATTTATGTGTTTATATGTGTAATATACCTATATATTTATGTTTTAATATGTGTATGTATATATATATATTTTTTTTTTTTACTGGGAACACACAGTCCCCATAGACCGCAATAAAAAGGCACTTTAGTGCAGTTTTCTTTTTTTCTAACACCCCACACCCGCTCACTTTAAGCCCTAAAAACAGCTTCATGCAGTTATTATTTTAAATACAAAAATGCTACTCTTTTCTTATTTTAATAAACAACACTTCACTTAATTTTGGGGGCAATTGGGGGTTATTTTTAAAATTAACCAGAGGGCTGATATCTGGTTAATTTTTGGAGCACTAATTGCTACTGCAAGCTCACGGTAGCAATAACCAGCCACTTGTAATGGCTGGTTATTTATCGTGCGCCCGTAACCGTGTAAATTTGTACGTTTAAAGGATGCGCAATAAATTAGTGATCCACTATTGATCTAGCCCCAAATGTGTAAAATGCATAATATGGAAGTGTAAAACATTGCAATATACATTATTTATTTTGCCTGCTTTTGCTGTAACATTCACCCATTCTCTGTCACTCCCTGGAAAGACTAGCAGTGAAGTTCTGTAACCTAAAGATAATGCTGCAAAATGCCCGAACCAAGTATGGTCAATCAGAATTAGCTGCAAATGACTTTGTGCACTGTTAAGAGCAATCACTGTATAATATGTAAATGGTTCAGGCAATTTTGCAGATTCTTAGGAAATTTGACTTCCAGCCTGTCTAGTTAGTGTGAGTGAGACGAGCATGAATTTTACAGCAAAATAAATGTATATTGCAGTGGTGTTTTCGTTTTATTAATAAACTTACGAGGAAATTCAACTGAAAATGTCCCCTTTTTTAATAAGTTCTTCCTGAAACATATTTCCATTCTGCTGAAACACTGAACAGCCTTAAAATTTTAATTGAATTTGTAAATAAATTATTATAGGGATATGAAACCAAAACATTTTCTTTCATGATTTAGATAGAGAATACAATTTTAATTTATTTTTTCTAATTGACATATTATTACATGTCTTTGTTCTCTTTATTCTTTACTGAAGAGTTATCTAGATAGGTAGCATGCAAGTGTCCGGAGAGCTACATGAAAAGAAATAGTGCTTTTGCTAATGTATAACATTGTTGCAAAACTGTGGCCATATAGTGCTGCAGACATGTGCACAGTCCTGAGCTCACATTCTTGCTTTTTAACAAAGGATACAAAGAAAACAAAGAACATTTGATAATAGAATCAATTGGAAAATTGTATGTTCTATCTGAATCCTGAAAGAAGAAAATGGGGTTATGTCCCTTTAACACTTTCTACGCAAGGGGGTTTCACTGTAAGAAACAAAAAGTTCATATGGTAGCAGGTCCTTTTCACTCATATATTAAAAAAGGAAAATGAGTCACCAACCTCCCTCTGACAATCTTTGCTTCGAGGAGCTGGGCTCTCCATTAGATGTAGGGCATCAGAAAGATATGCCAGTATACCCAGATCCAAATCACCGCTCACCCATAAAATATGTGGCATGACCGTCTTCCGTCCATCACGTCCCTAAAGATTACACCCACACAAGAAGGGTTTATTGGTAAATGCAATTTAAACTGGATGCTTCACTGACAGGTTACTATAAACAAATATAAGCACAGACTGAAAAACCACTGGAAACTTACAATTTAGACTTATAATATCTATCAAAGACAATGAATTGGCTGATGTGCACTACATACTAATGCTCATTAAATCACAATGCAGCTCTGTTCTGGTCAATAATAGGTTAAGACTTAAGATATATGCTAATATCGGTGCTAAGGTCTAAGAGTAAAAATCTAAATTGAAAAAGAAAAGAGAACAAACCTTATAACAGCACTCTTTGTCCAATAAACCTTTTTTTACTTAATTATTATCGTTACATACACTATAACAATAATACTGTGCAAAGCTTACATGAAACCTTAGTTTCCATCATAATAATATGAATGTATAATACACATCACACCAGTAATACACCAAGTACCATTAAAGGAGAAGGAGAATTAACACAACGGGAAGATAAGCAGCAATAAATGAGAACAGACAGCTGGCAAGTATTCCTAGATGTTGTAATACTCATCACGTAATGTCCACAGTGTTAGATATAATCAGTTCCGTGAGCCGTGATCCCAATCTTGTGTAGCTCGCTGATGGTCTTGTATGACAAGCGATCAGATATAGACACAATCTTGGTTATGCGCTTAGGCTACTTGTGCCAGTGTGTGTGATCCTGGAAGGAGTGCACTTATCGCGTACACGTAAATGCAAACCATGGAGAAATCGGGTATATTTACACCGATGCCTGCTCCTTCTACACTTACACACTACCGTAGCTGTCCGGCACTCAAAGGACTGTATCATGAATTCAGCGTTCACTCTAT